>NC_092343.1:233342500-233480000 GCF_046630445.1 Rutidosis leptorrhynchoides | reverse complement strand
GGACACAAGTAACTGAAAAATATATTCTACGTTGAGTTGTACCACTGGCATACTTCCCTGTAGCTTGGTAACTAATATTTACAGCGGTATTGTAAACGCGAATCCTGTTGATAGATCTATCGGGCCTGACAACCCCAACCGGACTGGACGACCAGTATTCAACGGTTGCACAGTACTTCGTTTTGCGACTACACCTTGGTACGGTGTAGTAAGATTTCATATTAAAGGGAATATGCGACGTGATTAAATGTTAAGTATGGTTACCAAGTGCTCAACCACTTAGAATATTTTTATTGAAATGTTTATATACGAAATCTTGTGGTCCATTGTTATAACGCTGCTAGCAACAAACCTATATATCTCACCAACTTTATGTTGACATTTTAAAGCATGTTATTCTCAGGTACGAATTAAATCTTCCGCTGTGCATTAGCTCATATTAAGGATATTGTTTGGGACCATTTAAGCTATGATACAAGGACGTTGCATTCGAGTCATTGAAGTTCATTAAAGACTATTGTTATGCAAATAGCAGAATAGGTCATTTGGTTGTTATAAAATGTTAGGCTAATATGTCAACTCTCGATGTAATAAATGCAACGTTTGTAAAATGTATCATATAGAGGTCAAGTACCTCGTGATGTTATCAACTGTTGTAATTCGTTTTTAATCTACATGGACGATGTCCGGATGATTAGTTTCGGGTCCTTTCAGTTGGTATCAGAGCGTTGGTCTTAGCGAACCAGGCCTTGCATTAGTGTGTCTAACTAGTAGTTGTTAGGATACATTAAGTGAGTCTGGACTTTGACCGTGTCTGCCTGTCAAAAGTTTTGCTTATCAATCCTAGTCGGAAATCATCTGCTTATCATCCTTAGGGAACTGTCTGCTTATCATTCTTAAGTCTAAACACGTCTTACTGCATTTAGTGCATCGATAGTGTATAGACAAAATTCGTATCCTAGCGTATCTGTTACTATAGACATTGCCTGACGTGTTTCAAAGATTCTCCGTAATTCACGGGATTTTGAGTATTATAAATACATATGTAAATTATGTATTGAAGAATACCAAACCCAACTCCTATAATCTATTTAAACCAAAAATTCATTTCCTCGACTATACAAGATGAACTCCGCATCCAGTTCGAATTCCTCCGACTCCGACAGCTACGCTGATATGGATTTCCATTCGGGCTCCGAAGGCAGCGTCACTGGAATGGATCAACCAATTTCTCATCATCTATTCTGGATGAATTGGGGATGGGTTCGTAGTATACTAAATTATTGGAGACAAGAAGAAGGTGATCCCTTTCACCCACCGAATTGCCCCATTGGCGACGAACCTGAAGCACTTACCGGCGAACCTGTTCGAGAAACCATTTTCTCTCTCATTTCTCGAGTATCTCGTCACGATTATATCCTATCCCATATTTCGGATCTTGTTCATTCGCTCACTCCAACTGCCAATCATCCCGGTGTACTAGCAGAAATCAACGAACTTCGCGCTCGTGTGACGGCTTTGGAGAACACGGTGCGAAGGTTACAAACACCAACAGCAGCACCAGTAGCATAATCCGTACTACCATCGTCAACGCCGACAGTACCTTATTCACCCCAATCACAACCGCGCCTTAAATCTCAACATCACAATCTGTATCTCGAATATCAACATCACACGACTCAATATCTGTACTTCGAGTATGATCTTCATTCTATATATCGTTCTACATCGATTATCTTCGCTTTACGTATCGTATGACGATTATGTAATTTTTAAAGTCTTAAAGATTATGTAATCTAGAATTAACGATAAATCAAATGAGTTTAATATCTTATTGACTCATTAAATCTATGATTATCTCTGAAGAAAATATATATGCAAGTATATTTTCATAAAGATAGTAATTAAAAATTTCCTTCGTACAAACTATTAATGATGAAAATATTTTAACAGGTGGGTAGTACCCGAGGAATATTTAGAATTCACATTAATAAGTTATATTGTACATTCTTGAATCTAATTCAACAGTTATCTATTATCTTACTTATAACCACCGATATTCGTATCCGCTCACCTCAGAATAACCATTTTCAATCAAATTTCATATTCGGATTTTGACCTACCAAAATCCAACAAGTGGCATAAAGAAGAAAACATTGGACAATTAAAATGAATTAAAATGTTGATTGTAACATATGAAACTAAACAATTCTTCAAGCTTGCCACTTGATTTTATCTTAAACCTCATTCGTAACTTGACAATTACAATTCGCATTCAAATCCTTTCATGATTTCTGAAAACACCTCGACCGAGAAATGGAACCAGCCGCACCTCGTCTACGGAAGAAAGATTCCTGCATACAATTATGCACTTGAGAAACCTTCGAAACCAAAGTTATAAACTTATCCGCGTTGAATTCCTTATCATTCCTTGGTAAAAACAATCATATGATTCCTTTTCAATTAGCTAATTTTGTCACAGCTCCATTTTGACTTCTCAATGAGACTACTCCTATTATAACCTTGATATTTATACCTTGTCCTTTTGACGTCGTTACCAGAAAATCTTTTATATTTCACGACATCATCAGCAAATGTACCAGCAGATCGTCCACCCTTTGGCGAAATCCGCAATTAGCATTTTGAAAATTTTGCAGGACTTCCCCAGTTATACCTATAACATTTATTCCTAAGAAATTTCATACTGCGAATGTGAAGTTTCTAAAAACACCCTGAACTATGAAGTAGTTCTTGAAATGCTAACGAAGCAGCAAAAAAAAAAAAAAAAACTGTAAACGACTTTAACGGTCAAAAGTTTGATGACAAAGAATAGTAAGGTGGTAAAGCTGAAAAAAAGTTTGGAACTAGAAAACGGATGAAGCAAAGTATGAAAGAGGCTGTGGATAAATCACAGGGACTGAACCTGCTCTCAAAGAATACAAACGATTCCGTACCTGCTGAAACCGTCAGTAAGAACCCTACTCTTTATTCAAAACCTTGCCCGGATGATATTTTTCATCATCATCTTAGCTTAGATATTATAAGATATCTTCATTCGTTATACATATTTTTCATATTTCTGGAGATATTTTTACAACTATTCCTATCTGCGATCATTTAACTCTCCGTAACATCTGCGCTACAATATAAAAGAAACTGTGTTAGTTTCTAAATTCTGAAATCTCTAAGTTTAAAAATATGAATGTTTTGAAGTAGTGTTGGGAACTGATACATGAATTAGTATAATATAATGAAACTTGATCAACTTCATTATATTACAGTAAGTCATGTTAAGTTTCTAATGAAAGGTGATGATTCACAGTACCATCATCATGTGCCATGTTACACGGCTCTTACATTCTATCCAATCCCCAAACGTATTAAGAAAATATCGTCTTGATAGTTCTATCTTTCCAAGATATTCTGGTAATTTGACAAATCAAAATCGTGACATTACCATTTCTTTCTAAGAGCATTAATTATGTTCATTCCAAATTTTATACCTACGAATTCCGAACTATTGATCGCTTGACTCAAGGACGGGAAGAAGAAACGAAGGGACAAAGTCCCAAAATAGAAATTGGGGTATAGATCACAGCAAATAGGAGAGAATATTAACTATGGATGACAATGATTATGGAAAACAGAAGCAGGAGCATCGAAGTATAAGGAAAGATATCAAACCCAACAACCACCCAGAAACTACAAACCGTGTATATCAATACGTATGGAGACGTAAAGACACGGGAGAATTAGAAACATTATAATTCCAAGAAAATCATAAAAGTGAATAGATTCTTCTGGCGGTAGATGGAAGAGAAGAATGAAAGATATGAAAGTTAGAAGTATAACAAAAATCAGAACGGGATGAAGCATTTTAAAGGATACCTTAAAGTAGGAATTAAGGAGAAAGAGTAGAAGATGCGGGTTGTGAAAAATAAGGAAACAAAGGGGTGGATTTATAGTGAAATATCCGACAGAGAAATCAAAACAGATTACCGCATTAAATCAAAGAAGATTCTGATCGCCGAAGAACCAAATCTTATTACGTAAGATTTTCCCTAAATCCCTTAAATCCCGGATATCAATTCTAAACCACGTCATCAGTTAAAACGATATCATATTACTCATTCCACTCTCTTTTATGATAGCTTCGCTCGTACGCTTCACATGATCGAAATATTTTATCTATATCTATCAATAAAGATAAAACTTCATTATCACCTCATAATTGTCATGAAAACATTCCTATTGTTATTTATGACAACCTCTACCAAATTTCGAGGACGAAATTTCTTTAACAGGTGGGTACTGTAACGACCCGGAAATTTCCGACAAAATTTAAACTCTAATCTCTATATGGTTCCGACACGATAAGCAAAAACCCTAAAGTTGACCCGCACGTTTTCGATCGTTCTATACTTATAAGATTAATATTTACATAAATTAAACCTTACCAACATGATAAGTAATCCAAATTGTCGAGATTTATATTTCCGAAAAGAGTTTTACACAACGTTTGACCGTCTAGTTTGACCGACGATATCACGAACTATACAATATATGATAATTATACGTTTGCGTATATATATGTATATATACATATTTAACATGATTAATGAATGTTTTAATATCTCATTTTGTATTAATAACAATAAGTTATAAGTATATTTTGAAACTACTAACTTAAGTTTTCAAAATGATAACAATACGTAACGTTATTTGACATAAATACTTAAAACTTATAATATGTATACATATATAGTATAAGTAATGTATTTAATCACTTTTAAGAACTTAAATACATAAAACCATATAAGTGTATTCACAAAAGATAGCTATATTTGAATCCTCATTCCATTTTTCACAAAATTTCTATACGTATATTTAGAGTATTTGTACTCGTATCATACCTAGCTTCTATACGTATTTACTAATAGTAAATACATGTCAAATCACCACCTAACCAGCCATTGTACATGCCCTTAGGGCTAGGTAATTGTATTTGGAAGCAATTAGGACTAGATACATAAAATGATTACTTGAAAATTTTGTCCATATACTTAATGTAACATGTTTTTTTTTAGTATTTATACATGATCATTTTGGTTCATTTTTTACTTCAACTTTTTAGCCAAAACACACACATACTTTGAAGCCTTAAACACCTTCAACAATCCAGCAAAATTCCATGAAGATTTAGCTTCAAAAACCATACTAAAACACCATAAGAAAACCATACAAAAACACTTCAAGAAAACCTTCCAAGAACACCAACTTACTTCCAATCTTTCATCCACTTCCAACACCCTTTTGGTTCTAGATTTTTAATCCTCTTTTACAGCCATCTTGTCCTAGGAACTTGAGGTAGAATCTATGTTCATAACCTTATTCGATTCATATATATATAGCTATCTTATTTTGTGGTACAAAAGTTTAACAACAAGAACATAGTTTGAATGTTTTCAAACTTGTTTGCAAACTAAATAGATCCTTCTAACTTAACTTTTAAAATACTTCAAGACTTGTAATATAACTTATGTATATGCTAATTTAACAAGGTAAAACTTGGTTTTTCGAAGTATAAGTTTTTTTTTTAGAAAAATGGTCATTAAATGATTTTGTTGTAACAAAAATGTTTATCTTCATATGTTTCACTAAACTTTCATCTATGCCGTATGATTTTGAATACAAACCAAGGTATTTACAGTTCATAGTCTTATAGAAGAACTCGATCCAAGAAGATGGCAATTTGAATCAACGAAAACGGACTTGTAACGAAGAAATTATGACCGAAACAAAATTGGCTATCCTAGACATTTTCAACTTCGGGATTCATTGGAAAAATTTACATAAAATCACATACTTCTAAAATAACATGATATTTTATATACATGTACTCATAATTCAATTTCATATGGTTCAGGATCACCCGTAAGCAACACGAGAAGATTAATCATAAGATCCCATGTTTGTACGCAATACGTCATTTGACAACACCGGTACTTTATGTACGCAATACGTCATTTGACAACACCGGTACCGTGGGTCAAGATTAATCTCGACCAATACATTTATGATGGGGTTTTACGGGAGTTTTATTATTTCGTTAGGGGTTTTGTTTATTGCGGGTATATTAAACATCTAAAAATGAACCATTAAAAATTGAATTACTAACATCGAAACGCTAACTACGGACTAAGGAATTATTCAAAGTATTAAAAGTATTATAAATATATATACGAGACGTTTGTTTAAAATGAAAATATATTGATATATTATATATGGATAGGTTCGTGATATCAACCGGAAGACCGAGTCAAATTATATATATCTTCGAGACAACAGTGAGTATATAGTCCCTTTTAAACTCTAAATATTTTTGGGCTGAGAATACATGCGCTGTTTTTTATAAATGATTTACGTTATGGACACAAGTAACTGAAAAATATATTCTACGTTGAGTTGTACCACTGGCATACTTCCCTGTAGCTTGGTAACTAATATTTACAGCGGTATTGTAAACGCGAATCCTGTTGATAGATCTATCGGGCCTGACAACCCCAACCGGACTGGACGACCAGTATTCAACGGTTGCACAGTACTTCGTTTTGCGACTACACCTTGGTACGGTGTAGTAAGATTTCATATTAAAGGGAATATGCGACGTGATTAAATGTTAAGTATGGTTACCAAGTGCTCAACCACTTAGAATATTTTTATTGAAATGTTTATATACGAAATCTTGTGGTCCATTGTTATAACGCTGCTAGCAACAAACCTATATATCTCACCAACTTTATGTTGACATTTTAAAGCATGTTATTCTCAGGTACGAATTAAATCTTCCGCTGTGCATTAGCTCATATTAAGGATATTGTTTGGGACCATTTAAGCTATGATACAAGGACGTTGCATTCGAGTCATTGAAGTTCATTAAAGACTATTGTTATGCAAATAGCAGAATAGGTCATTTGGTTGTTATAAAATGTTAGGCTAATATGTCAACTCTCGATGTAATGATAGATTGCCTTTAAGAAATAAATGCAACGTTTGTAAAATGTATCATATAGAGGTCAAGTACCTCGTGATGTTATCAACTGTTGTAATTCGTTTTTAATCTACATGGACGATGTCCGGATGATTAGTTTCGGGTCCTTTCAATATACATACATATATATACATACATATATATATACATACATATATATATATACATACATATATATATATATATACATATATATACATATATATATATATACATATATATACAAATATATATATATATATAACTCGTCCCATTCATTCCAGGTGTTTTGAGTGACATGTGCGGGTGTGTTTCGCCTCGACGTTTGACCTTCAACAACTTTTTGCTTACCCTTTCCCTTCTTTGCCCTTGGGGATTACGGTGTAGGAACTTCTTCTTCAACGGACCGAGTGAACGATTGTTCGTTTGATTGATTCTCATTCGATGCCGACCCCTTTCCCTTCCGTTCCCTCTCCTTTTCCTTTTGCCATTGAATAATTGGGTATATGTATATGTATGTTAACAGTGTGTACATATATAGATTTATACATATATATATACACTGTGTATATGCGTATGTATATATGTATGCGTATGTTAATATGTGTACTTAAAATATGTATACTCGTTCTTGCGTTCCCGTCAATCGAATCTTCCGACACCATAATCCAACTCTCCGCCAATCGTAACTCGTCCCATTCATTCCAGGTGTTTTGAGTGACATGTGCGGGTGTGTTTCGCCTCAACGTTTGACCTTCAACAACTTTTTGCTTACCCTTTCCCTTCTTTGCCCTTGGGGATTACGGTGTAGGAACTTCTTCTTCAACGGACCGAGTGAACGATTGTTCGTTTGATTGATTCTCATTCGATGCCGACCCCTTTCCCTTCCGTTCCCTCTCCTTTTCCTTTTGCCATTGAATAATTGGGTACTCTCCGGGTGAAAATTGAGGTAGTCGTTCGGTTTCAGGTGGTTCGGGATACTCCTCGTTAAAATCGGACCAATTAAAATTGTGACCGTACATGTTACTTTCAGTATAAATGTAATTGGGATCTTTTGGATTGTTAGAAATGGGATTGGGAAACAATTTTGGTGAATTGAAAATGAATATGGGTGAATTGAGGAGTATATTGAAGAGTATATGTGTGAAAATGAGTATGAATTGTGTAGTATATATAGATGAAATAAATTAAATTTGGGATAAAAAAAGGAAAATAGCCGTTAAACGGCTATTTTTTCAAAAACCAAACTCCAATGACTAATTGACCACCGTCCCTGACACGACTTCGACCAACGACAGCGAGATCGACGCCGGTCCGATGTCGGATGACGGTCGATCTCATCGTCGATTTCCTTCGACGCCGAAAATTTTTTATACGATACCGTGTGCCCTAAAGATAAAAGGGTATTTTGGAAAATATCATGAAAATATAGTGGATCTATTAAAAATACATTTAAAAAAATCACCTCCCATATTTTATTTGTATATTGTTGATAAACATCCTTAATAACTACCTCACTAACATCATGTATCATTATTTAAAGCAGATATTATTTTCTTTAAGTATAGTTTTTAAGTGTATGTTTAAAAAAATATAAAAGGGTAAACTAATTTTAACGTCTACTATCTATCTATAGTTAATATTAAATCTCTATCCTTGTAATGTCATAAATAAGCAATTATCCTTTATAAAAATAAATTTAATGAAAAAAGAAAAAATTAGAAGACATGTAGATGATGTCATAGACATTAATTAAAATAAATTAATTAAAAAGAAATAGCAAATCTCTTATAACATACTTAAAATAAAATTTCTTAAACACAACAAAATATCATTCATTAGTCAACTTTTTAAACACAAAATATCTGATCACCTTTTTAAAATTATGATAAAACATCCACATGATCATATGTACAAACTTTAAAAAAACTATACAATCTTTTACAAAAGACTCCATTAACACATGTACAAACTTTGAAACATATTATACCACCTTTATATAACAATTGTAATTTTAATTTTTTTTTAATAAAAATAAAGAGACACTTGTTATTACTAATAATTATTATTTAAAAATATAAATACTCAATTTTAGAGCAAAATTTATTATTATTATTATTATATTATTATTATTTAACTATGTATTTTTACTAGATTAATTACGTTATATATGTATACAAAATACACGTCTCAATAAAATGTTGTAATGTAGACTTTTATGACAAGGAAAATAGCAATTGTGATGAAAATTGGAAGAAGGTCGTGGGAGAATAAATGTAGTTCATTTATTCTGATCAAGTTAAATATATCAATATGTTTGTAAAAAACAATTACAAGTTTCTTAGTCAGAATATGTGATTCCACGGGTCATTTAACTAAATGACTTTAATATTTACGTTCACTTAATACCTAAAATATATCATTAAACTATTTCATTGAAACAAACCCGTAAATTCACGGGTCATTTCACTAGTTATTATTACAATATTACTAGGATGATCAGGGTCAACATCATCACGTAATAATTAGTTTAAGCAGAATACGTGATATATACATATTTGCCTTAAATTATATAAACTTGGAAATTCTCGATCATCGTTAGCCAATACATCATAAACAAAAAAAGATGTTAATTGCGTGCTTACATTGATTAAAATGTTTAAAAGTATAAAGCCCATGCCGAAAGCTTCAAGTTCATGGATCCTAGCTGTTAAAATAAAAATAAGAATAGAAATAATTAAAAATAGATATAGTTATCTTCCTTTTATCAAAAAACGCTCTCTGGAATATGAAAAGTCTCCACCGCTTCCTTCTCCATTCTCCTTCGCCGGTGCAATTTTCCGGTAACAAGCTCTAGTTATTTTCTATTCATTGCTTCTGTTTTTTTCTATCTTATTTCGTTCTCCTGTATTAGATCTACCTCCCACCATGTATCCTCTCCACACATCCCCTTTCACACCTAAAACGGATGACCGCCGCCCTTACACCACCGGCACCTCCACCAGCCACATCCATTACCGACCCATCAACGAAGGCATTTGGGTTACTGTCGACCGGAATAATCGAAAATCATCAAACATATCCTCCAATAATTCTGACCTTCATAACACCAAACCTATCAACACCAAACCTATCAACACCAATCTAAACTCTTCTTCGAATCTTATTTACAATCAGTTTAAACAACGGGAGGCCTCTATCAAGTTAGTCAAACAATTCGGAAACCCTAAAACCAACACATCTACACCACTGAAACCTATTGATAAATCCCGTATCACCTCCTACATGTTTCATAATTTCCCCGATAATTGGACCTCGGTCGACTTTTGGAACATTTTTAAACGTTATGGCAATATTCATGAAGTCTACATCCCTAACAAAACTCTTAAAAGTGGCAAAAAATTTGGGTTTGTTCGGTTCATTGACGTTCCCGAGTATCATAAGGATTCACTTGCAAGACGCCTATGTCTTGTAGTTGCCGGTGATTTTCTTCTCAAGGCATATAAGGCATGGGATAACAATCCTAAGGGCAGCAAAAAACCTATTCCACAACAAAACAATAAACCCTCAAAACCCCTTTATACTATACCGAATACCTTCAATACTAAGGATAACCGAAGCTACATGGAAGCCACTTCAAACAAACATCCGTCTTCTGCTAATTTTCCATCCGTTAAGGTAAACTTGAACGAGCCTCTAATCGATCTTTTGGGTCATGCGGTTATAGGTAAGGTAAAGGACCTTGAATTTCTTGAATATTTTCATGAGATTTGTCAAAACGAAAACCTTAACGGTTTTTCTATCAAATATCTCGGGGGCCATGACATTATGCTAGTATACGATGACAAACGACCGGCCCTTGACATGCTTAATAACCCGGGGCATCCTTTATGGAACTGGCTTGACGATATTACCCCTTGGGATCCGGAAGAGTACTCAAACTCAGGTCGTTTAGCTTATATTAATATCTTTGGTGTCCCGATCACTTGTTGGTTAGAGTCTACTTTCCGTGATATTGCAAGCAATTGGGGACAGGTTATCGAAACCTTTAACTGTTCCATTACCAATGACAGCAACCAAGATCTTTCACACGGTTCGGTTATCATCAAAACTATGGATTTTAAACCTATAGATGGGCAAGCTTTTGTTATACATGGTGAATCCAAGCATGCTACGGTTTTTGTTACCGAAGTACAAAATTTTTCTATGTTTAACTATCAAGAAGATTCGCCATTTGAATCTAATTCGGATAACGGGTCGGACTTTAATGAACCAGTGTCGGATGAAGAGTCTAATATGGAGGAAGATGACCTTGTCGACAACTTTCCACATTATGCCCCCACGGATCATAACCAAGATAAAAAATACACTGGCAATTCAGACCATAACTCCAGTAATGATTCGAAGGGAAATTCTAAATCCTCAAATTCACAAAAACGCATGGACACCTGCAACATCAACAACTATTCAGCTACTATCAACCTCGAACGTCCCAAAGCTTCTGTCCCCTACTCTGATGCACTTCATGATGATAAAACCGATCCCATAACCAACCCAGATGATACTGATCCCGTGTCCCATTCTTCCAAAAATCATAACGTTACACCAAATAACTCAATTAACTCTGACCCACCTGTATCCATTGCGTCGCCAAGCCCAACCAATGAACCTATTCCCACCGATGTTAATTCAAACGAGCCCACTATTCAGCCCATTACCCCCCACTGCCATATTTCTAGCCCATCATCTAACTGCCCAGGTACCCCCATCGATAAGGTTAACCACGATCCTACCTCTTCTGATACACATATCTCTGAAACGGCTCCAGACGCTCCTATCTCCCCTAAACAGCATCATCATATTTCGCCAGTGGCACTCATGCCTGATCCACCTCCTACTCACACCCATATTGACCCCTCCGATCCATTTAACCTAGACGAATTGATCTCCATAGGCAAAGCCATAACCAAAACAAAAAAAAAACCCGCTGTTCGTGCAAAATCCACTTTGATTCCAAAAGACAAAGATCAACCGTTCAAAAGAAGCATCAAAGATGATATCCTTAAGGCAAACCCATCACGTCAAATCCCCCCTGAGGTCCCTCATCCTAACCCAAAAACCCGACCTAGATCAAACATGCTTTACATCAAACATCTCGCCCGGAGTGGACAAAAACTAAGGTTCTCACAACTAGCAAATCGCGGTAAAACGGCATCTGGCTCATCAAAAGACGCTAGTATTGACACAAATGAATTCGGGCAAAGCATCGGTATTCGTTGGAACTCAAGGTAACTCGATCCCTCTCTCTCGTCCTTACTTATTGTTATAAATGTGTACGATTTCTCTTAATATCCGGGGTATTGGGCAATTGGGTAAAATTAGTTGGCTAAAGCGTATTTGTAATAAGGAGAAACCCACAATTTTAGGGCTACAAGAAACAAAATGTGAAAAAACTGAGGATAATATTATTGAATCATTCTGGGGTAATTCGGATTTTAAATTTGTACAAAAAGACTCGGTCGGTGCCTCTGGAGGTATCATTACGATATGGGATTGTAACATTTTCTCCTTCGATTATGCTATTGAAGGAGAATTTTTCCTGGCAATTTGCGGATCATGGGCGGGTTATGATTCGAAGATCGCTCTTGTCAATGTTTACGGCCCACACTCCTCCTCCAAAAAACTCAGACTCTGGGCTGAACTCACCTCTCTCGTAAACTCTCTCACGTTCCCCTTCATCATTTTCGGCGATTTTAACGAAGTTAGAAACATTTCGGAACGAATGAACTGCGAATTTAACCAACATTGGGCTAACAATTTTAACAATTTCATTAACAACTCCGGACTAATCGATTTGCCCCTAGGTGGGAAAAAATTTACTCGAATCTGCATAAAAAAAATGAAGTTTAGTAAACTAGATAGGTTCCTTGTCTCTGATGATATCTTAAAACTATGGCCCAACATATCTTCCAAAACTCTAGATCGTGACCTTTCGGATCATTGTCCCATCCTCCTTAGAAATACATACTCAGACTCCGGACCTAAACCTATTCGCGTTTTCAACACATGGCTCGAGCTCAAGGATGCCGATTCTGTCATTGCTCGGGCATGGTCAATCCCAATGACCGGTAACCGCCCCGATTGTATATTCCGTAACAAACTCAAAAATGTAAAAATGGAACTCAAAAAACATAGTACACAACTCGATAACATTGACTCCCAAATCCTAGATCACCTCAATGCCATTAATGAATGGGAAACTATAGCCGAAACTAGACCCTTGTCCGAAACTGAGAAAAATAAATGGCTAGATGACAAATTTGCTCACATTGAAAAAGAAAAAATCAAAACTAATATGCTAAAACAAAAATCAAGAATTAAATGGGCTCTCGAAGGTGATGAAAACTCGAAATACTTCCACAACTACATTAAAAAACGCACAAGTAAAAACAACATACACGGCATCTCCATTAATGGATCTTGGATCGAAGACCCAAACTTCATTAAACATGAAACATTCCTCTATTTCAAAAATCTTTTCAAATCAAACAACCTCAGCAATCACTGCCTCTTTGACAATGCTCCCCGCCATCAATACATCTCCCCCCAAGATAATCTCATTCTCGAGTCCGAACTCCATGAAAAAGAAATCTGGGATGCACTCTCCAACTGCGATAGTTCAAAGGCGCCAGGTCCCGACGGTTTTAATATGAAATTCTTCAAAAAATACTGGGATCTTATAAAACACGACCTCATTAAAGCACTCGAATGGTTTTGGACCAACTCTGAAATCTCCAAAGGATGCAATGCTTCTTTTTTCACCCTCATACCTAAAAAACCTAACCCTATCGGTCTAAACGAATACCGTCCTATTTGCCTAATTGGTAGCTATTATAAAATTCTGACCAAAATCCTCTCTAATCGTCTCGCCAAAGTTATTCACAAGGTTGTTGGGGTTGAACAAACAGCCTTCCTTAAAGGTCGCAACATCCTAGACAGCGTTCTTATTGCTAACGAAATTATCGATGAACTTAAACGTAAGAAACGCAAAGGTCTAATCTTTAAAGTCGACTTTGAAAAAGCTTTCGACTGTATCGAATGGGACTTTCTGTTTAATACCATGCACCACATGGGATTTGGCCAGAAATGGATTAACCTCATTCGTGCATGTCTATCGTCCTCATCCATTTCCATCCTCGTTAATGGCTCCCCTACATCGGAATTCTTCCCTGAAAGAGGCATACGCCAAGGAGATCCCATCTCCCCTTTCCTTTTCATCATCGTTGCCGAAGGCCTCAACATCCTCACTAAACGTGCTCTTTCTACCGGTCATATACGCGGTATCAATGTTGGAAATGACAATGTCACTGTCACCCACCTACAGTATGCCGACGATACTATTTTTTTCGGGGAATGGAGTAAAAGGAATGCCAAATGCATTTCCAAACTTCTTAAATGCTTCGAAAAAATTTCTGGTCTCAAAGTCAATTTCCGAAAAAGCAAACTCTACGGTATAGGAACTTCCCCTTCAGAAACCGAAGACATGGCAAATTATCTCAATTGTTCCACCGGTACCACTCCTTTCACATATCTCGGCCTCCCCATTGGCATCCCCACATCACATCCTTCATCTTGGCACCCT
Organism: Rutidosis leptorrhynchoides; assembly: GCF_046630445.1. Lineage (NCBI taxonomy): Eukaryota > Viridiplantae > Streptophyta > Magnoliopsida > Asterales > Asteraceae > Rutidosis > Rutidosis leptorrhynchoides. The sequence continues at coordinate 233,465,328 of NC_092343.1, read as the reverse complement.
ATCGTGGAAAAGTTCGACAAAAGATTATCCGATTGGGCGGCCAAAACCATTTCTTTTGGCGGCCGACTCACCCTCATTAAATCCATACTAAGTAGCATACGGCTCTACTACTTTTCTCTCTTTCATGCACCTTCCTCTATCCTTAATCTCCTTGAGGCTAAAAGGCGCAAATTCTTTTGGGGAGGGACATCTACTGAAAATAAAATTAATTGGGTAAAATGGGATCAAATTCTTCTTCCTTACGAAAATGGTGGACTAAATGTGGGCTCCCTTTTTAGCAAAAATATCTCACTACTATGCAAATGGTGGTGGCGTTTTAAAAATGAGGAAAATGCGCTTTGGGTTAAAATTATTACTAGTATATACGGGAAAGGGGGGGGGGTTGGAATTTAACGTTTCTTGCAGGAACATTTCAGGTCGCACTGTTTGGAAGGAAATCATTAAAGCTGGCAAAGTCGCGAACAACTCCGGGACTTCATTCTCATCCGCCATCACAAAATGTCTCGGAAAAGGTGACAGCATCAAATTCTGGCATGACATTTGGTTTGGGTCGGAATGCTTCAGCACACTTTTTCACAGATTATACATGCTCGAGCTCAACAAAGATGCAACTGTCGCTGAAAGAATCACGCAAACCAACGGAATTTCTCTTGGTAATTGGTGTTGGTCACGTTCTCCAAACGGCCGTATGCTCAACGAACTATCGGAACTAAACAATATTGTATCCTCCATTACACTATCAGACAAACCTGACTCATGGAAATGCACTCTTGATCCTTCGGGTACTTACACCACCAAATCTATGGCAAACTTGATAAACTCCCTTAAGCTTGGTGGTAACGCTCTCACCACGACGATTCCTCGCAACAATCTACTCCCCCAAAAAGTCTTCATCTTCATATGGAGAGCATTTCAAAAAAAGCTACCGGTCCGTTCCGAATTAGACAAACGCGGCACTGATCTCGACTCCATCTTGTGCCCCTTATGCGAGACGGACATAGAATCCGTTGAGCATACTCTTGTCCTTTGCCCAAAATCGGCTTTAATCTGGAAACACATACTTGATTGGTGGGACCAAGACACTTCAATACTATCCAACTTAAACGATGTTATTATCAATAATCAAGCCTTTGCCCTCAACAAATATGGATCTTCACTATGGCAAGCAACCAAATGGATTACATGCTACATAATCTGGAAACATAGAAACTTAATTGTTTTCTCCAAAAAAGTTTGGTCCCCTGCCTCGATCCTCTCCGAAATTCAAACTCAAAGTTATAGCTGGATCTCCAAAAGATTGCGCAAAAAGAAATCTATCATGTGGCATCAATGGCTCATTAACCCTTCCTTCTTCGTGGCGGACCCTCCACATCGTGTCGGTATCGGCTAATATATTCCCTACACACATATGTAGCCTTCGAATTCTATTTCTTCTACTGAGGGTTTGATTAATCGGGTTAGTTTGCTGTAACTTTGTTGGCGCTTGATCGTCACTGTTACTCTCTCTACCCCGGCTTGACGTTTCAAGTTCTTATTCCCTCTTTAGTTTTTATAGTATCCGTCGGCTACCCCTCGATAAATAGACTCCTACAAATTGTATCTCCATCTCAATTGTATAGTTGTGTATAGGGACTTGTAATTAACTTTCCATTAATAATAATAATTTTTGCTTTTCAAAAAAAAAAAAAAAAAAAAAAAAAAAAAAAGAATAGAAATAATTACCAATAATATTCCGTTACAATAAATTGTTACAAACACACGCAAAAACCCTTAAAATACTCATGTCTTCTAGTGTAAGTGAAAACAAAAATCATCCCTTATTCTGCAATGACAAAGACCTCCCTAAAATAAGACTAAAAGTAATGTAACTAAAACTTTAATTCATTACATTTTAAATCAAATACGTAGTATCATTTATCTCACCATCTTCTACATAATAACTAAGAAATTAACCTATCATTTAAAACAGATATGATATTTTTACCGTTTAATTTGAGAAATCAATTAGATTTTTTTTAGCAAATTCAATTCCTAAATTTAAGTATCTAAATATTATATTACTAGTACATTATAGTTCTAACAAAAATAATTAAAAATTTAATCAAAATGAAACACTGAAAAGTCAAAAGTGATTAATCAATTACTTACACGGTACCTCTTCTTGATTTACATGTTTGTTAATCCTTTCATTGTCTTTAAAAATAACATTAATTAATTCACCATACATATACATATACATATACATATACATATACATATACATATACTGGCGGAACTTGACTCCGACTCGAGAGGGGGCGAAACTAATTAAAGGGGGTAAAAAACTAATCGAAGGGGAGCAAACACTAAAAAAACCTTATTTTTTCGTAAAAAAAAAATTTTTTTTAGTGTAAATTTTTTTTTTTTCGAAATCGAGGTGGGGCGGATACCCCTTTTGTCCCTTAAAAGCTCCGCCTAGGGGTGTTCATCGGTTCGGTTTTCGGTTTGTTCGGTTTATTCGGTTCGGTGTATTCGGTTTTGAAATTTTTTTGGGCAAAACCGAAAACCGAACTGAAAACCGAATTCAAAGTTAAAACCGAACCGAACCGAAAACCGAATTCAAAGTCGGATTCGGTTCGGTTTTCGGTTAAAACCGAATATTATGAAAAATCTGAGAACGATGGTAGTTTAACTGTGGCGTTACTGATGTCTTAGTTATTTATATCCTAAAACAATGATGTACTATTAAATTATCAAGAATTTGATGGTTTATTAATATTTACAGCTATATATGACGTTACTGCTTCTTTTATTGAGAAGAAGAACATAATAATTTGAGTAACGTAATTATAACATAAGCTACAAAATCGGCATATGGGTGAGAACATATTTTATTGATTGGATCCCAAATTATAATAACATTAAAACATAAATGTACAAATTAAATATATAGAAATTTTGAATTTGGTTTTGAATTCGGTTTTCGGTTAAACCGAATTCGGAATTTTCAAAACCGAAAACCGAACCAAAAACCGATTTTAAATTCGGTTTCGGTTTGACTCGATCCGAAAACCGATTTTCAAATTCGGTTTGGTTTTTTTCCGGTTTGGTTTCGGTTTGGTTTTCGGGTTCCACGGTTTCAAACCAAATACTGACCACCCCTAGCTCCGCCCCTGCATATACATATACATATAATACATAATACATATAAATATAAATATTAATTAAATCCCATTGCACATACTTTAAATTTACAAATAAAAGCTCTATAAAAGCCAACACACACAAACATTCATTTGCATTCTCATAACTGTCGTAAATTAATCACCATATCATGGCCATCACATCTCCTCAAATCTTCATCTTCTTGTTCTTCTTAATTTTCTCAGGTACAATTTTGACGTTTTGAATTTTATTTTCATAATAAATAAATTTGTTTCATCTCCTCAAAGTAGTAGCATGTACAGAAAATATTTCTTTACAAATCATGTGTACAACTCACCCTCCACGCGCGAGTAGCACGAACTGCGATTTTTTTTTTTTATCCATTTGTTTCTTTACAAATTAAATCATGTCGTCTATTTTTTAAGTGTTTACGTTTACTCCTTGCTGGATTGTATAAATGTGTGTGAGTATTTGTCATTTTGAAATGTGTGAAGATTGAAACAATAACCTAGTTTCGAACCATTATATCAAAATAGACGTTTAATTAATAAGAAACGTAATCTAAAACACCCTTATACATTGTTTATGCTTAAAATCTGTATATGTAAATATATAATATAATATATAATTTGTGTATATTGTTGTTATTGGAATTTTGTAGGTAGAATATTAAGACATGTAATAGTGCAAGCAGACGGACAGGTGCAAATAATTCTTGATTTTTTACATTATCTTTTTCAAAAATAAAATAAAGAACAATATTTATGAAATTATTGCAAAAACAAACAAATTTGTCATCTAACATTTATTGTTGAATTGTTTTTTTAGGGTTGGTGTGTAGCAAAGCCATCGTCTTCCGAAGAAGAACTTCAGTCAAACATTCACTATGTTTGCGTGGAAACGGGGATGAACTGTAAGATAATTCAACCTGGTGGTGCATGTTATGAACCTCAAGCTACCATCAACCATGCTTCGGTTGTTATGAACTTGTTCTACCAAGCACACAACCGAGACATTTGGACTTGTGATTTCACTCACTCCGGACTCATTACTACAAATGACCCAAGTATGATAAAGTTTCATTATGAACTACCTGTATTTTATTATGTAAGGTTGATCAATAATATTGTGGTGATATTTTGCAGGCTATGGTAATTGCAAGTACGAATACCACAACTAAGCGTTTTGTATGGCTCAGCTCGTTGTCGATTATCTATATGATTTATATTACATCTTTCTTATGTGTCTAGATCCCTTGGAAATATTGTGATTTATCAATGGATTTCATGAGGGTATAATAATATAAGCCATGATTTGTCTCATTAGTGTTCACTAATTTGTGTTTATTGAATGGGTTATATAAGAAAAATAATTTGTAAGTAGGTGCTGGTCTCGTATAAGCCCATTTTCTAAATCAGCCTACTTTTGGCCACTATTTTTAGACTTTTTTTTTTTTTCAGTTAGTCCTTGTATTATACCTCATATTACTAACAACGTTCTTCGAGTTTTTTTTGCCTTTAGAATCCTTTGTCTTTTAAAAAATTTGCAATCAACATCCCTCCATCTAAATTGCATTAAAAATGTCTATTAACCCTTGACAAGTGTCTTGCATGTGAGGGTAAATTCGTCTTTTTACTATTTTCTTCACTAAAAATGAGAGACCACCGGCGAAAAAAATTATTATAATTATATGTTTTTAATTTATACAACTGATATATTTAAAACTTGTTATAATTAAATCCATCAAAATCAAACAAAAAAAAACTCAAAATTAGAAACCCAATTTTATTCCACAATTGATACTAAACACAAATCATATATACACAAATCCATAAACACAATTGATCTTAAATATAAATCAGACAGGGGTGATCACACTACAACAAATTTATCAATTGTTTACGCATATTTTTACACACTTGTAAGAAAGTGTGAGTTTTTTATCAAATTTCCCACACTTATAAATATGTATAAGTTTGTTACATTTATAAATGTTGAATGTTATTCAAATTTCACACTTAAAATTGTAGAAAAAGTTTGTTCACACTTATTAGTGTGTACAAACACAAATTTAATCACATTAAAAAATGTGAGTAAAATTTGTTACACCTAATTTTTTCACACAAGGGGAAGCATGAACAAATCTAGTGCGACAAAATCAACTTAACACTCTTAAGCGTGGTTATATTTATAATTTTACACACAAATTAGTGTGAACTTTTTTCCCTACACTTTTATGTGTGAAACTATAATGATATTTGTTGACACCTATTTTCCTATAAAGTAAGACTTAGTATGTCAACAAAAGACTAGAAGTATCTAGCTGAGTATGGGGTGAGTGTTGCCGACTGAATTTTGCCCTCGGGAAATAATCCCTGCAGACCCGGTTCACAAGTATTTCTACTTGTGGGGTGGCGTTATCAGTCTGTTGTCCGCAGTGCGAATTGAGTGCTAGCCGGATGACTTCTAGTGAGAGAAAGTAGAGAGAGAAGTTGCTCTGCTCTGAAAATTCTCTGAATGATGTGATGTCTGTAAAATGACGACCCAAGGGGTCTATTTATAGTGTCAGAGGTCCCGGATTATTCGGGGACACGTGTCAGCTGATGATACGTTCTGTTATTCGTGTTCCGAATTTTACGCCAAGTGGGGCGGTTTCCGTTCAGGACTTATGCGCTAGGCGGCCTTCAGGGCTTACGCATGACGGAGCAGTCTGCAGGGCGGAGAACGCCAAACTGATGATTTGTCACTTTTGGCACTTCTGATACTGATTTCATGCGATAGTCATGCCTTTTATACGTGTATACGATAGGATACACCATTAAGTCCCCCCATTTTAAGGACTTAAGCATTTAAAAAATGATTAAGTTGTTAAACTCTAAATAACCCTTTCGAAACAAGCCTTTTCAGTACCCCTTTTTGCTTTGGAAAAATGTGCCCAGCATTAATTGTAGACGGATTTTACTGAAATTGCAATCATTACTTTTTAACGGTTGAGATGCTCCACGCGCCTGTCAGCTGTAAAATTGCAATCATTACTTTTTCTTTGTCATCGTCAGACTCTGGTAAAATTACTAACAAAACAGATTAGTATCATGCAACAGATATGTCAGTTAATATGAGATGTTCAAAAAAGAAGTAAAAAGCAGACATACTTCTTCTACGCTTCTGTTGAGGGTTTTCTTCAACACTCTTGCTCCTCTTCGAGGCTATTTGTTTCTTCCTGGTCTTTTTAAGGGCAGGAGAGAGGGGTTTCAAATCACCGATAATATCAACAAACTCAGATGATTCTTGATTGGTGGTGGTAGTATCATCCGCCCCAGTGGTGGTGGTGTAGTCAGTTTCAGTTTCGCTGTCCGTACTGCTGACAACGATTTCTTTCTGCTTTCCGGTCTCAGCAGACTCTGTGGCAGCAGCATCACTGGTGCCAGCATCACCAGTAGCAACCTTAGCAGCTGCAGCATCAGCCTCTGCCTTGGCTTGAACTGCAAGTTTCTCAGCCTCCAGCTCTTCAGGAGTTTTCTTACGGGGAGTAATCTCCACATCATCAAGATCAAAAGTAACAACTGCCTTGCGTACCAACATCTCTGGTTTACCTACAGATACCAAGTAAACAATAATAATATAAGCAAATAGCGCAGAACATTAAAGTAAGCATATATTAAGAGGGTTATATCATGTCCTACCCTCTTCTTTCTTATTTTTGAGTACTGGCACAGAGTCACTTAGCCATTCCTGGCTAACTTTGCAGAGCACAAGTACTCCCTCATGATGTTCAAAAGACTTGGGAGGAATTTTAAGTTCTTTCAGGTTGTTAACAAGCAGTTGCTCCTCATCAGACAGCTTCACTGCCTTTCCTGCACCAGGTTCAACCTTACCCCACTTTAGGATTACAGCATAATCCTTTGGAATCACAGTTTCATCGACAAAAAAGAAAGGATTCTTCCAATCCTTCAGATTTGACACTTTGTTAGGGCCAACAAACAGCATCCCCTTCTTGCTATCAATTGTAAGCCAACATTTGCTAATCTTACGGATTCGAAAGAGGGCGTTAAACACCTTGATTTGGGGTTCAATCCCGTTAGCATTACAGTACATTTCGAACAGGATAATTTTTTGCAACCCATGAGGGTGCATTTGGCTGAGGCACGCTGGATAATGGCTAAGAACGTCAAGAAGAAATTTAGTGGGTGGAACACGGAGGTTACCATGCGTAATTTGTAGAGTGTATAATGAGATTTTCCCTTTTGGAGGACGGTCAGCAGATTGACCCTTGATGGGCAGAACAGGGTGGTATTGATGAAGGTGCTGATAGTTAGCAACTAACCAGTTAAGGTTTTCCTGTGAAAGAGAGGATGCTGCTGTGGTTACTTCTGAAAGTGTCACAGGGGTGGATGTCGACGGTTCGGCTTGCTCTTGGCCGGTACTCTCGGGAGAAGAGGCAGACATGATATAACAGTAAAAGTATAAACAAACAAAAAATTGCAGAAAGTATAAGCGGTTACTGACCTTGGATGACGAACAAAAACCTTAAAAGATTGAAAGAGTGAAGAAAGCGATGAAATTTTTTTGCAAAAATGATTTTTGGAATTAGGTAAAGGTAAAAAAGTGAAGGCAAGAGAATTATGGTAGTTTTATAGCAGAACCTCAATGCAATTTTCATGGACACGATCAGGACACGTGTACGGGTCATTTCAACCGTGGGGTCCAACAGTTGCACTTTTACAGCTGACAGGCGCGTGGAGCATCTCAACCGTTAAAACGTAATGATTGCAATTTCAGTAAAATCCGTCTACAATTAATGGTGGGCACATTTTTCCAAAGCAAAAAGGGGTACTGAAAAGGCTTGTTTCGAAAGGGTTATTTAGAGTTTAACAACTTAATCATTTTTTAAATGCTTAAGTCCTTAAACTGGGGGGACTTAATGGTGTATCCTATCGTATACACGTATAAAAGGCATGACTATCGCATGAAATCAGTATCAGAAGTGCCAAAAGTGACAAATCATCAGTTTGGCGTTCTCCGCCCTGCAGGCTGCTCCGTCATGCGTAAGCCCTGAAGGCCGCCTAGCGCATAAGCCCTGAACGGAAACCGCCCCACTTGGCGTAAAATTCGGAACACGAATAACAGAACGTATCATCAGCTGACACGTGTCCCCGAATAATCCGGGACCTCTGACACTATAAATAGACCCCTTGGGTCATCATTTTACAGACATCACATCATTCAGAGAATTTCCAGAGCAGAGCAACTTCTCTCTCTACTTTCTCTCACTAGAAGTCATCCGGCTAGCACTCAATTCGCACTGCGGACAACAGACTGATAACGCCACCCCACAAGTAGAAATACTTGTGAACCGGTTCTGCAGGGATTATTTCCCGAGGGCAAAATCCAGTCGGCAACACTCACCCCATACTCAGCTAGATACTTCTAGTCTTTTGTTGACATACTAAGTCTTACTTTATAGGAAAATAGGTGTCAACAATATTCTACACTTATAAGTGTAATACATTTACACACATTTACAAGTGTGAGGAATTTAACAAAAAAGTACACACTTCTTAAAAGTGTGTACATTTATGCGTGGTTAAATAGAAAATTTGTTGTAGTGTCAATGTCTACAGATCCATACCCACTGTCATTTATTTGTTAGGCAACAACCATTCTTTTTAAAACCCACTTTCATACTTGAGAAATGCTTCAATCACCACTCAAAATATACCATCGCAACTTACTCAATTGTTGCTAATTTGTTTTTGTTTTTTTTTTTTTTTGAGTAAGTAAAACTTTATTAATATAACGAATAATTGCATGGTTCCTATATAAACTATATAACGAAGATGGAAAACAATCACGATAATACTTAGAGCAGTTAGGGGTCAATAAATGAAGATATGGCCACGATGAACTTGAGACAAGCTGGGGAGGAGCCATCAAACAGTACCGCTCATGCGATGACAAAGTCGATGACAACTACCCACTTAATCAAGTGAATATACATCGAAGGGGATGTAAATAACTGCGTGTGTTGAATGTGGTGGAGAGGATAGGAACTGTAGATTTGTTGGGATAAATATGCATTAACCATTGCCCGTTCATTGATGAGATGAGAAAAAATAGAACGAGGGGTTAATTAACCATTGTTGCCACTCTAGTGATGCTTTTTTTGCTCTATTGGATAACCATAAGAAGGTTTGTGTTTGTATTTCAGATATAATTAATGCAGGGGACCATTCTTTTTTGCTAAAAACCTTAAGATTCCGATGTTTCCAAATGATGTAGTTGCAAGCCCATTTGGTGGCTTACCATATGTATGAGCCTTGCGAAGTATTGGCGAATGGTTGGTTGATTGAGATGGTGTCTTCGAAGCCTGAGATTGTGTTTTGGGTTACGTTCCACCAATGTAGGACCTGATTCCATATATATGAAGGAGCCGTACAGTAGAAGAGAACGTGTTCAATGGTTTTAACTTGAGAGTTGCAATAAGGGCAAAGTAGTGTGTCAAGAGATCAATATCCCTTTTATCACGCTTAACTCGGGTTGGGATTCTTCCAAGCTTAGCTCTCCAAATGAAAATATTAATTTTATGTCGGATGAGTTTATTTCGAGGTGTTTCTTCGTTTAGGGAGGTAGATGATAGTTTTAAGTTATCAATGATGGCAGCTAATGCTTTTGTGGTGAAATGACCGGTTTGATTCAAAGTCCATTTTCATGAGTCAGGTCGATCGGATAAACAGAAAGATGAGACGAGAGTATTGAGTTCGTTCAGTTCATTAAGTGTACGACCATTTGGGGTACGTGACCAATTCCAATTGCCGACAGAAACAGAATTGTGTGTTATTATACGATCCACAACTGTTGCATTCTTATCAATTTCAAGCATATAGAGTCTTCGAAACAGATTACAAAATTGCTCGGTGCCGTACCAATTTTCGAGCCTGAAAATAGTGTTAAATCCGTTCCCTAAGCTTTTAGTGATCGAGTTTGTGATGTTGGTTCTGTTGTTATCCGCAATCTTCCCTGCTTTGATAATTTCATTCCAAAAGGTGCAACTTGAAATGTTCCTGCAACAAATATTAGTGTCCAGCCCCCCCCCCCCCCTTCCCCGTAAATACTAGAAATAATTTTGACCCATAATGCGTTTTTTTCATTTTTAAAATGCCACCACCACTTGCAAAGGAGAGAAATCTTTTTAATAAAGAGTGATCCAACATTCAAACCGCCTTTTTCATATAGGAAAAGGATACGGTCCCATTTAATTCAGTTAATTTTTTTATCCGCATCGAAACCGCCCCGAAAAAATTCCGTCTTTTAGATTCAAGAATATTGATTAATTCAAGAATATTGATTATGCTAGTGGAAGCGTGGAAGAGGGAAAAGTAGTAGAGACGGATACTAGTGAGAATGGATTTTATTAGTGTTAGTCGTCCTTCAAAGGAGATAGATTTAACTTTCCAAATTGAGAGTCTTTTATCAAAATTTTCAATAACAGGTTGCCAAGATGACGCGTTAGATGTAGGAACACCGATGGGTAAACGAAGATAGGTGAAAGGATTTATTCCCGCTGAGCAATTAATATAATTAGCCATTGATTCAACTTCATTTTTTGAGACACCAATACCGTATAAATTACTTTTTTTGAGGGTAACTTTTAATCCCGGCATGTTTTCAAAGCATTTAAGTAATTTAGAGATATATTTAGCATTACGTTTACTCCATTCACTGAAGAAGATTGTATCGTCCGCATATTGTAAATGGGAGATAACTACCTTATCATGTCCGACTTTAATACCATGGAATGGATCATTATTGATTGCACGTTTAGTTAGTATATTAAGGCCCTCGACCGCAATGATGAATAGGAAAGTTGAGATAGGGTCTTCTTGCCTTATTCCTCTCTCAGGTTTAAATTCTTTGGTCGGGGACCCGTTTATTAGTGTAGAGACAGATGAAGATGAAAGACATGATCGGATGAAACTAATCTATTTTTGGGCAAATCCCATATAACTCACGGTTTCAAAAATAAAGTCACATTCGATGCAATCAAATGTCTTTTCAAAGTCTACTTTAAAAATGAGGCCTTTATGTTTCTTGCGTTTTAGTTCATCAATAATTTCATTCAGAATTAAGATGCTGATAAGGATCTTCCTTCAATTCAATAATGTTGTTGTTCAATTCCTATAACCTTATAAATGACTTTTGAGAGATGATTAGATAAGACATTTATTAGTATTTTATAATAGCTACCGATTAGATAGATTAGATGATATTCACTAACACCGATTGGGTTAGGTTTCTTAGGGATGAGCTTAAAGAAGTAGGCGTTTCAACCATTTGAGATTTCGGATTTGAGCCAAAACCAATCAAGAGCGTTAATGAGGTCCTCTTTAATCAACCACCAATATTTCTTAAAAAAAAATTCATGTTAAAGTCGTCTGGTCCGGGGGCTTTTGAGCTTTCGCATTCATTGAGTGCATCCCAAATTGTTTTATCGTTAAAGTGTGCTTCAAGTATTAAATTGTCAGCTTGGGAAACATATTCGAGGTGAGGTTCTTTATTAAATGAGTAGCTCCCTGTTTGTTTTTTCGATGACGCCATTATATTTCACTAATTCATAGTTCCATTCCAATAGCACTACATGAGGTCAGGACACGCGATCAACCTCGGATTTCCACACAATTTCTCTAAAACAATTTCTTAAACAATGTGCTAAGGATAGCACAAGAGACAAAACATCATAAGTAACGAATAGGAGTAACGATGACATAGAAATGTCTTCGAAGTACCAAAAATCTCTAAAAGTCAAGAATGACGTTTTCCGGTTCAAAAACCAAAGCACATAGGCACAACGACACAAAGACACATTATATAACAAGAATGTTATATACCTAAACATAATAGCTGACATTGAAATGCCGAGCATTTAGAAGTCAATAATGACATCTCGCGTAGTATAACTCAAATGTTATATACATAACCATAATTGATGACATAGAAATGTCGAGATTTCAGAAGTCAAGAATGACATCCCTCGGTCTCACTACCCGAGGTGTTCTTATAAGGATAAGTTCGCATGAGTCGAAGAATACATTTAAATAGATATGGGAGTTCCTCCCGGATTCAGAACATATGAAGGAGATGTACGTATATGAAAACAATATACATACCAATATGATACAGATAATCACATATAATAATATATTATAGGTCGGGCTGTAGACTAGACTCACTAATGCACCCTATTGACTCGGGTAACGATATCAATGCAGCCTAATTCCCTACAACCAACGCTCTGATACCAACTCTATCGACCCGTCAAAGTACACTTGAAGACCATCGTTATCTTGGTCCCACAGCTTGATCATAACTCTATATGAATTTGATAAATAACCTTGCATTCTTTATTTAAAAAAAATGATTTCCTATAAAGGAAACCTACCAAAATATGTAAGTTTAGAAAAACCATACATTATTACTTAACCAAAAGTTGACCAAAACAAAATCAACAACATCCACTATTAAATGTATCAAAATAGAATGCAAGTTAATGTTTAACAAAAGCTGCCATCATAAACATGCGAGTAACCGTCAACAAAAATTTTGAGTGAATTATAGGTTTAATATTGCAAACAATATTTAATTTAAACCATAAATATTTATGTTTGAAAACATAAAAACTCCTTTTTGGACCACAAAATTATATGCTAGAAAACATATAAAAACATTATTCCATTTTTCGTGAGCCACCTGGTAACCACTTAACCATTTATTTACCCTTGCCAAACACAATAAATAATATACACCGAACAAGTGTATCTTCAACTAAATACGAAGTACTAAACATTCCGATTATAAATTGCTAGCGCGACTAGCTCGAAATGGGGTTGTCAAACCCGATAGATCTATCCGTAGGATTCGCGTTCACCAGTAGAAACCAATGATTACAATTACCAGATTAGGGAATATTTTTGTTCGACTCACAATGAATAATTTAAACCAACTTCCACTTGTGTCCAATACGTAAAAATAAAATGCATGTATTCTCATCCCAAAAGATTTAAAATAGAAAAAATGGGACTATAACTCACCTTAATAGCAAACGAAGTAACGACACAATATGCGAACAGCAAATGAAGTAAAGTGATCAGGAATGATCAAACGCCGACCTATAAATAAAGCAGGTCGATATAACACTACAAGAAAAGTGAGTTTACAGGACCCTTTCCCTAGGACCCTCGTAAATTAAGGTCCTAACGAGCCATTTATTGGGACGGTTAAATATTTGAGGTCCCAGTATGAGATACGCTTATAATGAGGTGTCCTAATAAGCTATAAGATGTCCTAAAAACCTATACACTTATAAAGTGATGTCCTAAAAAGCTTTACGCTTTTTCAATGGTGTCCTAAAGAACAATACGGTTTTACAATGGTGTCCTAAAAAGCTATTTAATGTGACACATGAGTTTTTATGGTCATATTATCCTAGGTTTTAATAGGACACTTAGAAATTAAGCCCATTATGAGATACGCTTACACAGTTGTGTCCTAAAGTCCTATTTGATATGACACATGATTTATAGGGGCCATATTATACTATGTTTTTAAAGGACATTTGAAAAATGGGCTGCACTACGAGATATATTTACAAAGTGGTATCCTAAAAAGCTAATTGATATGACATATAAATTTTAGGGTACTATTATCATATGTCTTCAAAGGACACTTGATATAAAAGTCACAGGAAACAAACTAAAAAGGACATTTATTTGTGAGTGCTTTATAATAATGTAACATATTAGGTCATCTGTTTTTGAGGTTCTAACAAGGTAAAATTTTAGGACGCTTTAACACGTTGATAAGACTAATAATTTTTCCGGTAATTGATATGTACACAACTAAATTACACATACACAACTAATTATGCTCTAAGGTATTGTAATGTATAATAACTTAAAGCATAATTGATTGTGTATGTGTAATTTTTGATTGTAGACCACCTCCAAATTTTTTCTTCCAGTTATTGATATTTGGCGGGCTAAATGCCTCCTTTTTCTAAAATAAAATTTGAATCAATCGTTTCATTTTCCCTCTTGTAAAATCCCTAACTTAAATTTCCCAAAACTAAATCTTAAGCATACACACACAACCTAACTTTCTCTGATAATCGGCCTATTTAGGGTTTCTTCTCAAACATCCTCCATCATTTAATTGATTCATATTTTGTATATATTTCGTCATCGATTCGTGTGTATCTCTTTATCTTCCGTGACATGTAATTTGAGATTACTGTTACGATTTGTGTGCATAAAGAGGGGGTGGTTAGAAGGTTGATCGATGATAGAGAATAAGTCAACCGACAGAGGGGGATGGCGTGAAGAAGCATCATACGGTTGACGGCGATTGAGTGGGCGTCGGAGCAGGTGCAGCGGTGGAGCAGTGGCCACCGACGGCGGCAATATGGGAGGGTTTGTAAATAAAAAGAGCTTAATTTTTTACCTACTCTTCCACAACAATCAGCTGCTCGTCAAAAGTCGCTGATGAATCTGAAGTTGTCATTAATGAAAAGATTAAGTAAGTTTCTACTGATATATTTATCTTCATTAATGAACAGATTAACCTAATTTCTAAATCTAAATCTAATGTACGTGGATGTATACACAAATATATGCTAATGTTGGATTACTTTATGTTCATATTTTACTATACCAGGCTTCTTATGAATGGACAATTTGTTGTTGAGGGATCATCAGGTACGATTTTCATGAAATTAATCGTTAAAATTTATTGCTTATTTTGTTATTATATACACTTTTCAGTTACGCTTTTCTTACAATTAATCTTTATAGTCGTTGGGTATTGTCCTTTGGCTGTTGTTTAAAGGGGTTTTTTGCAGGTTGTAGGATGAAGTGTGAATTGCATTATGATTTTTTAAAACTATAGTATGTTTCTAGACTTGATTATCACTTTATCTTTGATTAATATATTCTTTTGCTTTTGGTTGGGGCAAAATATCAATGCTATTTATTGTATATAATGTTATTAAGTGATACGATGACAACAACAGGGTATTGGAAAATTGGGTGTTTGTGTAGTTTGTGTTTACGATTGCTTATGAAAAATAGGAAACAGGTTTTTTGTTTATTTATCTAATGTTATTGAGTATTTTCTTAGCTTTAATGAACATCGCACTAAAGAAGTTGCTCATCTCCATACACGCGTAACTTATTACCGATCATAGGTTTCCTTACTCGCTTCATCTGATCATTATCGTTGCATCAAATTAATTTATAATTACTTATTTTTTTCCATCTAATCAAATGAAATTGTAGTTTTTTAGATTTTCGTTGTTGCTTTGCCTTTGTGTGATATGTCATGTGTGATTGGCTTAGGTAATATTGATGAACAAACTACAAATTGATGACATATTAGGTGAAAATTGTAAATGTAGGTGGGTTACATGAATGTGAGTTAGTAGCATTAATATAGTTTTCTTGAATCAAACGACTTTGGAGGTTTTGATTCACATTTAAGATAACATATTCTGTTCAGAAATTTAACTTTCATGAATCCTTTAAAAGTGTTGATATTCTTAGAAACGATATTGGCGCTTATCTTATTGGTTTGCTGGGAAATTCTGATAATGTGGAGTCAACCTATTAATTGAAATCTGTTTCGCTCATCAGTCTAAAGTGCAGCGCGTGAACATCCAAGTCCTATGCTGTTAATGTGAAGAGATAAAAAGGTAAAATCAGTTACGGCTTCAGCAAAAAAGTAATCGTTTAGTATCTTTTAGGTGAATCGGAATTGTATTAGGGTTTATGTACTCAAAAAGTATTGAAATTAGTTGGGTAATGTATGTTAGGTTATCTTTATATGTTCGTCAACGTTATTGGCAATTGTGGGTATTTGTTTTATTGTGTCTGCTGTCTGTATTTCTATTTTTGATGGTGCATATTATGTTCATCATAGGTATGGGTTTGATTTTAGTTTAATTATATCATTTTAATACCAACAAATTTATGATCTGTTGCTGTTTAAGATATTAAGCTCTACCATAAGTGTCAGATTTATCGTTGAATGAAAACTGTTGTTGATCTTTTAACATTGATATACGATTCATCAAATTGGTTTATTATGGTTGATTCAGGCATTTCTTATAGATGTTTCCGTTTGACAAATTAAAGGTTATGCAATAATTCTTAGTACTATATCATGTGCTATATAATGTATACAGTTTGCTTGATATATGTTCATGTTTAGAGGGATTGTTAAAGTTTGTAGCTATGTGTAAGACGGCCTTCTTACAACCATGTATATAAAATAATGATTTTTACTGATGTTTAGTGGGAATTACTAAAGTTTGTTAGATCCTTCAATATTTAAAATTTCATCAACTATTGTTAGTTTATTGAACTTGACAACACTGCTAATGCGCAGGAAGGTGCATCAGAGGTAGATATCAGAATATCATAATCCTTCCTAAATGAGGAGCAACCTGATTATGGAGCATGTTGAATGTATCCTATGAAAAATGGCACATACTAATCTGTTGAAAGAGCTCTTTTAGCCTAGGATGTGGTAAGCCTACTGCCAAACCGATGCTTCTGTATCCTGTACTTGAGAAAATTAACATTTTGGTCATTTACTAATGGGATATTGAACTATGGAAGCTAGATTCAAATCAGATGTGGTATAGAGTCGTAGAGGTGACATTTTCGACACATTTACTTACTTGTCAATTTGGGTTTTTATAATTTAATCTTAACATTTCAACCCTTTTAGGTAACAAATATAGTAATAAATAAATACCTAGTATAGTTTAGCAAAAGGTGACATAAATTTGCACACTAGCTAAAGAATGGATTAAGGTTTCTTAGACGATAGATAACGTAGCGTGATTTCCCCCAATGTCGCCTAGGTGTCGTGAGAAACGCCCCACAAATGACCGGAATGGGGCGTTTGTGGGCGTTTGTGCCGGGGCGTTTGTCAAAAGAACACGGAAGACTTTAGGTGCGTTTGTAGTTTTTTAATAATTTTTTTTAATTCTTTTCCTATTATTTTAACCACTTTTTAACCCAATAACTTATGCTAAATTTGCTGTCTTATTCTGCTCGAATACATCAGGAAGGCGTTATCGGGTAGAACATTTCTTCGCTTACAAACTTAAGGTACAAGAGTTTCATTGTTTTAGATATCATTTAGTTGTAGATATCATTATGTTTTAAATGGTTAAACAAATATTTTGTGCACTTCCCACCCATATGTTAATCACATATAAGCTCTTAATGATTATGATTCATTAAATTACAAAATAAAATGATATATGTCTGTAGATATCATTCACTATGCGTTTTAGCATTGAGGTTCATTAAGGTAGTTATATGATAAAATGCACATTATGATGGTGTTATCAACCATTTTTTTTCTAAATAAAATTGCAAATTGCAATAGAGAATCTTCTCTGCTAACAAACTAAAGGCACAAGAATGTCATTAACATCGAGTCCCCCAAAACAGGTACTACTTTAGAGGTTCATTCATAGACCACAATACATACACCACAATGTTCACTTCTTCTCTGATGCTACTCACACATTGGTAGGATCTAACTGTGAAATGATGGTTCACTCAATGGGTTTCAATATACGCGCAGTGCCTCCAACAATTACATTATTAGAAGGAAGCAACCACATATTAAAGTTTCACTTCAACCTAAGCTGCACTAAACAACCACCAGCATTTGTACTTGATCAAGCTTTCAACATCAATAATCTAACGAAGAAACTCTACCCAGTTTATGAATTTTTATATGTTGGATTATTTATGAATTTTTTTATGTTTAATGATGTTATGTTTCGAGATTACTTTATTGAAATATAATTATGTTTTATTTCATATTTGTTTTGTAATATATTTCATATTCATATTCGAAGCCCAATTAGCCGAATTTGGCTCAAAAGTGTCCTAATATGTCACTCTATAAGGACCTTTTCGATGTTTATTGTAACATCCCGCCTTTTTTCGTTAACTTTTCCGTTAAACTATTTTAAACTCTGTTATATGTTTATAACATCTCCCGTTAATACGCGTTTTAAATTATCTTGTTTAGGTAATTTAACGCACCTGATTAAACTTGAGGGACTAGTTCCGCCACAATGCTAAAGAGGTGACTAGCATGTGACTAGTCAACCCCACCTCTTCTCATTTTCATTTTCATTTTATCTTTTCTTTCACTACTTCCTCTTTTCTTTCAATTATCCAACTCAAGAATTCATCATCCATATTAAATCAATCGAGCTTCGGGCCAAACAAATTACATATTTGAACTCCTCGTGACCTCCTCTTCGATTCCATACCGATCTCATCAAATTTGGGTAACTTTCTAAAATCACTAAATTTTTGTGTTCTTGAGATTTTTGAATTAAAAGGTTGTTAATTAGTGTCTATGGCTCAAGTCTAACATGATTATGTGAATTATATGCTTGATTTCGTTATTTAGAGTAACTAGTTTGAATATGAACTTGTGTGTGTTTAATTTGGTGATTTGGTTGATTAAAAGTTGTTAGATGTTATGAATGCATGTATTAAATGTGTTCCTAAGTGTTACTAGCTTCAATTTGATGTGTAGGTTGCATGAGAAAACTCTAAGAACTTGATTAGTGATTTTGGAGGAATTGAGTTAGGGTTTGATGAACTTAAAATGATTATTTGATGCATTGATTGCCATGAATTGTTGTTAGTAAGTTGTTAGTTGTTTGTATGCTCAATTACCTACAAAATGGCATATCACTTGTATGCATTGAATGCCCAATTCATTAAATGCGCATTGGCGAGTTTGAAACATTAATGTGTGCATTGAATGTTCACTTGGTTTGAAAACTCGGTTGTTACAAATGAGGTTTTTGATTGTTGAATTGTGTTTAGTTGCATTCTATGTCAAAAGAGCTTTCCAACGATATAAGGTGCGAGTCCTAAGTGTTTGTGGTTTGCGTTTTATGCTTATTTGAAGTTTTGACCAAGACTTGGACCTTGAAACTGATCAGGCACCAGACCACGTGTTATGTCGCGGCGCGACACCCCTGGCCGCGGCGCGACATAAGCCGTGTCCAGCTTCTGTCCCACTTGTCCATTTTACCAAAAATGTTTGGGATGTTCTAGACCTCCAATTCACTTGCAACTTGTTTTAACATGCTTATATATGAATAACTAGCATAGAAAATTTGTTCGAGACCCGACCCGAACATGTTGACTTTTCTGTTGACTTTGTCCCGACCAAGTTTGACTTTTGTCAAACTTAACCAAATACTTATGCAACCTTTCTAACATGATTATTACTTGTATCTTGCATGAAACTTGACAATTTGCTTCACATGCTACATAATCGAGTCGTGTCGAGCCATAGGACTAATTGAACATCTTTGACCCTTCGTGACTATCGTTATTGATACAACCTATTTGTTTAGGTCGAGACTAGCATTGTTCTTTGCACGTTTACTTGTTGAAGTACCTATTTACACTTGCAATCAAAGGTGAGATCATAGCCCACTCTTCAAATACTTTTATACTTTAAAATCGTGGGATGAGGAAACATATACAATACATACTTACATATACTTTTCATGCTTTAACGTTTTGAATACTATATAAAAGCAAAGATACATACGAGTTAGAACAAAAAGCCTCAAGTCCAATTATCATTAGTTACACTTGTAGGGTGTAAGCGAGAAATTATGTTGTGTGGCCATGCGGGTTTAACGAACCCTCATTCGAAGGAATGAAACGTTCTTTCGATGAATAGTGTAGGTTCTAACACTATTATACAGAGGTAAGATTCAGTTAAGCTTGAAAATTGGGCGCTCGTGATACAAACACATCTTTGAGATGTATACGCTTGATAAACGATTTATACTAAACCTTGTGATACAAAAATACTTTATACATACAACTATGATTTCACCAACGTTTTCGTTGACAGATTCTCTATGTTTTCTCAGGTCCTTGAACTTAGGTGATGCATGCTTCCGCTCATACTTTTTGATACTTGCTTTGGATGTCGAGTATACTTGCATACGTGGAGCGTCTTTTTGGCTTCTTTAAACTATGTCGCACGTGTTTCATATGAACTATAACTTTTGTTGTGTACTTGTTTTGGGAACTTCTTTTGTAAACCTTGAAACATCCTTATTTATGAAATGAATGCGACATATATTTTTTTTTTTTTTTTGGTCAAACTTTGTTATAAAGACCTATGACCATGTAATGGGACCATACGTAGATGACGCCGTCATTTGACGATTTGTCGGGGTCGCTACAAGTGGTATCAGAGCCTTGGTTGTAGGGATTTAGAGTTCATTTGTGTCCACCCCGAGTCATAGGGTACATAGGTGAATCTAGACTACAACCGGCATATAGACTGAAGTAGGAATTACTTGACTATTTGTGCATTTATACTCGAACTCTTCTATCATATCTAACTCATATTCGATCTTGATCTTACGTTGATAAATTTTGTTGATACGCCACCCTGACTTTATGAAGTAATGTTAAATGCACATGAGAATCAGGGTAATATAATTTCCGGGATTATATTACGGTGATTCACATGGACGTTCCGACATTATGACATAAAGAATTTAAGGCGAGTCAAGGATAATTTTCTCTCTATCTTTATTCCATATCACGGTTAGTATTATTTAGGATACTAACCAACGGTATTCTTTTGTTTTGAAGGAACAATGCCTCGTCAACGCGTCCCTCCCGAAACTCCCGAACAAGCTTTGCAACGCATGATAGCCACCGCCGTGGATGCGGCCATGGCCGGTCACTCGTCCAACAACAACAATAATAACAACAACAACCAAGGAGCCGGAAACTCTAGCGAAGGGTGCTCCTACAAAGCTTTCATGGGGTGCAAACCTCACTCTTATGATGGGACCGGTGGGCCGGTTGTGCTTACTCGTTGGTTTGAACAAACCGAGGCCGTCTTTAGCATAAGCGGTTGTCGGGATCAAGACAAGGTCAAATACTTCACCCACACTTTCTCCGGTATGGCTCTAACATGGTGGAACACCTATGTTCAATCGGTGGGTACCGATGAAGCTCATGCCCTCTCTTGGGCCGATCTAAGGGAAAAGATGATTGTTGAATACTTTCCGCGTGAAGAAACTCGAAAGCTTGAGCAAGAGCTAAGAGCTTTGGTGGCGGTCGGAAACGATCTTAAAGCTTATAATCAACGCTTCGCCGAACTATCCTTGATGTGTCCTAATCTTGTTAACCCCGAATCTCAAAGGATTGAGCTCTACATGCTCGGTCTTCCAAAAAGCATTAAACAAGGGGTGATGTCATCCAAACCCACTACTCATCAAGCCGCTATGAACATGGCTCGCCAATTAATTGAAACGGTCGACGAAATTGTAGTACCGGCTCCTAAGGCCGAGGACAAGTCGGGTGGCAACAAGAGGAAATGGGAAGCCACTCCATCAACCAACTACAACAACACTTTCACCAAAAAGCCTTTCAACAACGACAGCAAGAAGGGTTATGTCGGGAACTTACCATCTTGCAACAAGTGCCACAAACATCATT
Organism: Rutidosis leptorrhynchoides; assembly: GCF_046630445.1. NCBI lineage: Eukaryota > Viridiplantae > Streptophyta > Magnoliopsida > Asterales > Asteraceae > Rutidosis > Rutidosis leptorrhynchoides. The sequence continues at coordinate 233,443,603 of NC_092343.1, read as the reverse complement.
TGGGTGAGTGTGGAAGGCCGTATTGTGTCAAGTGTCAAAAGAGTGGCCATTCGGCCCATGAATGTAGAAACACCGCTCCCGTTGCTCAAAAGGGGCCCAATGAACCAAGACCGGGTGTTTGTTATGAATGTGGCCAACCGGGTCACTATAGATATGCATGCCCAAAGAAGAAAGCCAACCCCAACAACCGAGGCCGAGCCTTCAACATCAACACCGAGGAAGCCCGGGATGACAATGAACTAGTCACGGGTACGTTTCTTCTCAACAACACTTATGTTACTTGCTTATTCGATTCGGGTGCCGATAAATGTTTTGTGTCTAAAACTTTGGCTCCTACTCTTTGCACTCCACCACACCCTTTAGATACTACTTATTCCATTGAAGTGGCCGACGGAAAACTTTTAAGTGCCGACACATATTACCGGGGGTGTACTTTAAACATTTTGGGTAATGAATTTGAAATTGACTTGATACCCATGGAACTAGGGAGTGTTGATGTAATAATCGGTATGAATTGGATGGTCAAAAATAAATCTCACATTCTTTGCGATCTTCACGCAATCCGAATTCCTATCGAGAACGGTGAACCATTGATCGTCTATGGCGACAAAAATTGCACCGGACTCAATCTCGTTTCGTGCCTTAAAGTTCGAAAGCTACTTCGCAAGGGTTGTTTCGCGATTCTTGCTCACGTTAAGAAAGTCGAGGCCGACGAAAAGCGCATCGATGATGTGCCAATTGTTAGTGACTTTTCCGATGTATTTCCCGATGAATTACCGGGTCTTCCACCTCATCGACCGGTTGAATTTCAAATCGATCTTATCCCGGGAGCCGCACCCGTAGCGCGTGCACCATATAGACTCGCTCCATCCGAATTGCAAGAATTGCAAAGTCAAATCCAAGAGTTACTTGACCGTGGTTTCATTCAACCTAGCCATTCACCATGGGGTGCTCCGATTTTGTTCGTAAAGAAGAAAGACGGATCCCTACGAATGTGCATTGATTATCGTGAACTAAACAAATTGACGGTTAAAAACCGATATCCTCTTCCTCGCATCGATGACCTCTTTGATCAACTACAAGGGTCTTGTGTATATTCAAAAATCGATCTCCGTTCGGGTTATCATCAACTAAGGGTTAAGGGAGAAGATGTCTCCAAAACCGCTTTCCGGACTCGTTACGGTAGTTACGAGTTCCTTGTCATGCCTTTCGGTCTCACTAACGCACCGGCGGTGTTCATGGACCTCATGAACCGCGTGTGCAAACCTTACCTCGACAAGTTCGTTATCGTGTTCATCGACGATATCTTAGTCTATTCTAAAAGCGAAGAGGAACACAAAGAACATCTCCGAATCGTGCTTGAACTCTTGAGAGAAGAAAAACTCTATGCCAAGTTCTCCAAGTGTGAATTTTGGTTGAAGGAAGTTCAATTCCTCGGTCACGTTGTAAGTGATCAAGGCATTAAAGTCGATCCCGCAAAAATCGAAGCCATTAGTAAATGGGAGGCTCCTACTACTCCTACTCAAATTCGTCAATTCTTGGGTCTCGCCGGATACTATCGTAAATTCATCAAGGATTTCTCCTTAATCGCTCGTCCTCTAACCGCGTTAACTCATAAGGACCGAAAGTTCATTTGGTCATCCGAACAAGAAACCGCATTCCAAATCTTGAAAACTAAGCTAACCACCGCTCCTATCTTGTCACTTCCCGAAGGCAATGATGATTTTGTTGTATACTGCGATGCCTCGAAAAACGGTTATGGGTGTGTACTAATGCAACGAAAGAAAGTCATTGCTTATGCCTCTCGACAACTCAAGGTTCACGAACGAAACTACACGACACATGATCTTGAACTCGGTGCCGTCATCTTTGCACTTAAGTTATGGAGACATCACCTTCTTGGTACCAAGAGTACTATCTTTACCGATCACAAAAGTCTCCAACATATCTTCGATCAAAAGCAACTAAACATGAGACAACGAAGGTGGATCGAAACCTTGAACGATTATAATTGCGAGCTTCGTTACCATCCCGGAAAGGCAAATGTAGTGGCCGATGCCTTAAGTCGAAAAGAAAGAGCGGTACCCCTTCGTGTCCGAGCTTTAAACATCACTATCCACTCCAACCTTAATAGCCAAATTCGCGTAGCCCAAGAGGAAGCTCTTAAGGACAACCACATCGGACGTGAACTTTTAAACATCCTTGTCTCTCGATTCGAAGTTAAGGAGAACGGACTTCGATATTACGCCGGAAGAATTTGGGTGCCTAGATATGGCGACTTACGAAACCTCATCCTAGACGAAGCCCACAAATCACGATACTCGATTCATCCCGGAGCCAATAAGATGTACCATGACCTTAAAGAACAATATTGGTGGCCGAACATCAAAAAGGAAGTTGCTAGATACGTTGCCAAATGTTTGACTTGCGCTAAAGTCAAAGCCGAGCACCAAAGACCGTCCGGGTTACTCCAACAACCCGAGATCCCGCAATGGAAGTGGGAAAGGATCACGATGGATTTTATCACCAAACTACCAAAAAAGTCGGGCGGTTATGATACTATTTGGGTCATTGTCGATCGCCTCACCAAATCCGCGCACTTTCTCGCCATGAAAGAAACCGACAAAATGGAGAAACTTGCACGACTTTACATTAAGGAGATTGTAGCCCGACATGGCGTACCTTTATCGATTATCTCCGACCGAGATGGCCGTTTCGTTTCTAGATTTTGGCGTACGTTGCAAGAAGCGTTGGGAACGCGTTTAGACATGAGTACCGCATATCATCCTCAAACCGATGGGCAAAGTGAACGTACCATACAAACATTGGAGGATATGTTACGAGCTTGCGTTGTTGATTTTGGAAAAGCTTGGGACAAGCACTTACCTCTCGCCGAGTTCTCATATAACAATAGTTATCACGCGAGTATTAAGGCCGCACCTTTTGAAGCATTATATGGCCGAAAATGTCGCTCTCCTCTTTGTTGGGCCGAAGTGGGTGACGTGCAAATTTCCGGGCCCGAACTCATTCACGAAACAACCGAGAAGATTCTTCAAATCCGAGACAAGCTTCGGACGGCCCGGAGTCGTCAAAAATGCTATACCGACAAAAGACGCAAAGACCTCGAATTTCAAGTCGGCGACCGCGTCATGTTAAAAGTCTCACCTTGGAAGGGTGTCATCCGTTTTGGGAAACGTGGGAAACTAAATCCGCGGTATGTTGGTCCTTTCGAAATCTTAGAGCGTGTTGGAACCGTCGCGTATCGTTTGGAGCTTCCGCCTCAACTAAGCTCCGTCCACCCTACTTTTCACGTATCTAACTTGAAGAAATGTCTTGCCGAGCCCGATATCGTCGTTCCTCTTGAGGAACTCACTATTAATGACAAAATCCATTTTGTGGAGGAACCGGTTGAAATTGTGGACTACGTCGAGAAAGAATTGAAACAAAGCCGGATCCCGATTGTTAAGGTCCGTTGGAACGCCAAAAGGGGACCCGAGTTTACTTGGGAAAGAGAAGATCAAATGCGAAAGAAACACCCTCATCTATTCCCGGTTCCAGAATCGTCAGACTCCGAGGAAGAAACAACGATTACTACGCCTGCTTAAATTTCGGGACGAAATTTCTTTTAAGGAGTAGGTAATGTAACATCCCGCCTTTTTTCGTTAACTTTTCCGTTAAACTATTTTAAACTCTGTTATATGTTTATAACATCTCCCGTTAATACGCGTTTTAAATTATCTTGTTTAGGTAATTTAACGCACCCGATTAAACTTGAGGGACTAGTTCCGCCACAATGCCAAAGAGGTGACTAGCATGTGACTAGTCAACCCCACCTCTTCTCATTTTCATTTTCATTTTATCTTTTCTTTCACTACTTCCTCTTTTCTTTCAATTATCTAACTCAAGAATTCATCATCCATATTAAATCAATCGAGCTTCGGGCCAAACAAATTACATATTTGAACTCCTCGTGACCTCCTCTTCGATTCCATACCGATCTCATCAAATTTGGGTAACTTTCTAAAATCACTAACTTTTTGTGTTCTTGAGATTTTTGAATTAAAAGGTTGTTAATTAGTGTCTATGGCTCAAGTCTAACATGATTATGTGAATTATATGCTTGATTTCGTTATTTAGAGTAACTAGTTTGAATATGAACTTGTGTGTGTTTAATTTGGTGATTTGGTTGATTAAAAGTTGTTAGATGTTATGAATGCATGTATTAAATGTGTTCCTAAGTGTTACTAGCTTCAATTTGATGTGTAGGTTGCATGAGAAAACTCTAAGAACTTGATTAGTGATTTTAGAGGAATTGAGTTAGGGTTTGATGGACTTAAAATGATTATTTGATGCATTGATTGCCATGAATTGTTGTTAGTAAGTTGTTAGTTGTTTGTATGCTCAATTACCTACAAAATGGCATATCACTTGTATGCATTGAATGCCCAATTCATTAAATGCGCATTGGCGAGTTTGAAACATTAATGTGTGCATTGAATGTTCACTTGGTTTGAAAACTCGGTTGTTACAAATGAGGTTTTTGATTGTTGAATTGTGTTTAGTTGCATTCTATGTCAAAAGAGCTTTCCAACGATATAAGGTGCGAGTCCTAAGTGTTTGTGGTTTGCGTTTTATGCTTATTTGAAGTTTTGACCAAGACTTGGACCTTGAAACTGATCAGGCACCAGACCACGTGTTATGTCGCGGCGCGACACCCCTGGCCGCGGCGCGACATAAGCCGTGTCCAGCTTCTGTCCCACTTGTCCATTTTACCAAAAATGTTTGGGATGTTCTAGACCTCCAATTCACTTGCAACTTGTTTTAACATGCTTATATATGAATAACTAGCATAGAAAATTTGTTCGAGACCCGACCCGAACATGTTGACTTTTCTGTTGACTTTGTCCCGACCAAGTTTGACTTTTGTCAAACTTAACCAAATACTTATGCAACCTTTCTAACATGATTATTACTTGTATCTTGCATGAAACTTGACAATTTGCTTCACATGCTACATAATCGAGTCGTGTCGAGCCATAGGACTAATTGAACATCTTTGACCCTTCGTGACTATCGTTATTGATACAACCTATTTGTTTAGGTCGAGACTAGCATTGTTCTTTGCACGTTTACTTGTTGAAGTACCTATTTACACTTGCAATCAAAGGTGAGATCATAGCCCACTCTTCAAATACTTTTATACTTTAAAATCGTGGGATGAGGAAACATATACAATACATACTTACATATACTTTTCATGCTTTAACGTTTTGAATACTATATAAAAGCAAAGATACATACGAGTTAGAACAAAAAGCCTCAAGTCCAATTATCATTAGTTACACTTGTAGGGTGTAAGCGAGAAATTATGTTGTGTGGCCATGCGGGTTTAACGAACCCTCATTCGAAGGAATGAAACGTTCTTTCGATGAATAGTGTAGGTTCTAACACTATTATACAGAGGTAAGATTCAGTTAAGCTTGATAATTGGGCGCTCGTGATACAAACACATCTTTGAGATGTATACGCTTGATAAACGATTTATACTAAACCTTGTGATACAAAAATACTTTATACATACAACTATGATTTCACCAACGTTTTCGTTGACAGATTCTCTATGTTTTCTCAGGTCCTTGAACTTAGGTGATGCATGCTTCCGCTCATACTTTTTGATACTTGCTTTGGATGTCGAGTATACTTGCATACGTGGAGCGTCTTTTTGGCTTCTTTAAACTATGTCGCACGTGTTTCATATGAACTATAACTTTTGTTGTGTACTTGTTTTGGGAACTTCTTTTGTAAACCTTGAAACATCCTTATTTATGAAATGAATGCGACATATATTTTTTTTTTTTTTTGGTCAAACTTTGTTATAAAGACCTATGACCATGTAATGGGACCATACGTAGATGACGCCGTCATTTGACGATTTTTCGGGGTCGCTACATTTATATGACTCAAACAAAGGTCTTATAATCATATATGAGTTTTAGGATCATTTTCCGTTAATAGGATGACTTTTGATAGGGCCACTCTTCAGAAGGTCCTTTCAAGTTATAGGTCCCAAGTAAGCACATTTTAGGACCCTTATGGGTGTACTAAGATAACACTTTTCTTGTACCGAGTGTCCTATAAAGTACTTTTTAAAAACCCTTTTGTGTGTCTCAATTTACTATAAGATAATTAAACCATAAATAAAGTGTCCTAATATGTACATATATAAGGACCCTATCAATGTTGTTAATGAGACTCTTACATAGGTTTCATAATGTGATTTGCGTTTTAGGACCCTTTTCACTTTATACAACCGTCTTATAGGAGACGCCATTTCGGTGCGTCCTTTCAAGTGAAAGGTCCTTAAACGGTACATTTTAGGACACTTATGGGGGTCTTATATAATCATATTTCTTGTAGTGTAAATAAATAACTTAGGTCAAGTCTTAGTATGATAGTTATGGTACATGTTGCAAGTAGACATAGAACCATACTCAACATGCATCGATTTGATCGGAACAGCGTACGGACACACACTTTCTATTTTTAGAAAGTTTCTATTTTTAGCAGGTTTCCATTTTTGGAAAGTTTCTATTTTAGGAAAGTTTCTATTTTTGGAAAGTTTCCAAATTTAGAAAGTTTCCATATTTAGAAAGTTTCTATTTTTAGAAAGTTTTTAAGTTAGGAAAGTTTTCTTAATTAGAAAGTCAACAAAAGTCAACTGAAAGTCAAAGTCAACCGAAAGTCAACTCAAAAGTCAACCTTGGTCAAACATAGTCAACATTAATTTTAAAAGTATATGTTATAGTAATAATATAAGTTATAATGTTATTTAAAGTCAAATATGTATAATTATGTCATAACATAAGTTTAATTAAATTAAAATGAATTATTAAAGTTATCGTAAGTTTAAATGATATAATTAATATAACATAAGTATTTAATTAAGTAATTAAATATTAGTCATAATATAAGTATTATTAGTTAATAATAAATTTTAATCATATCATAAGTATTATTAATTAATAATGAATTATTAAACATATCATAAGTTTCTAATTATAATTATTAAACCATAAGTATTTAATAAGTAAATTATAATTAAATAATAACTAAGCCTTATAATAATTAAATAATTAACTAGACTTATTATAAGTCTTATTATAATAATCTCATAATATAATTTTAATACTTATTATAAGTATTTTTCATTAAAAATAAAAGTATTATTAATCATAAGTTTAATTAAAATGTTAATTAAATCATAATTAATTAAATAATGATATAATAAATATATATCATAAGTCTTAAATTATAATAATTACTTTTTATATCATAAGTAATTTAATAATAATGAAAATCATTATTATTATTATCATAGGTTTTAATAATTAACCATAAGTTTTAAATCAAAAGTTCATCGGGTCATATATTGAGCCCCGGGTGTCGATTTTCGGCGAGCCTTATATATATCTCCGCCTAATCAAACCACCCGAAAAATTGGTGCACTCAAGAACACTCTAAGAACAGTAACCAAGTCGTGATGATCAGCCATTAAACAACTTGGAACTTCAATTCATTCAATAACGTGTTTTAGTCATAACGGGTGATCCGTTGCTCGGATTTAGATGACCCGAACATGAAAGTTCATCCCATCATCAATCCTAAATCACTAGTACACCCTAAAGACTCTAAAAGTGGTCACAAAGTCGGACCCAACCTGGTTCATTTCAATTTCACATTTCAATCTTAACAAAATACCATTTTAATCATATCTAAAGCTCCGGGAATCGAAATGACATGAATCCGGAGTCTAAAATTAATGTCATGATGAGAGGAACTCATCTAAACACTTTAATTTCACTTTTATATCAGTTACAATATCAGAAATGAACGAAAAGTCTGCTGTCCCAATTCAATCAAACCGAAAACATATGTATTTGAGCAATTCTACGCATACAATCATCAATACAATAACATGTAATCATCATACTAACAATATAGCATCAAAATACAGAAAAATAAAGAAAAATTAAAAATCTAGGGTTAGGGTTTATACCCTAATCAAGAATCAAGAAGTGTAATCGTGTAGAGGAGATCGTGTAGAATCCGATTATGCTAATGATTTGATGATCCAAGCTTGAAATCAAATGATGATGATGATTGTGTTGATGGTAGGCGACAGCCACTAAGGAGAGGAGAGGAGAGGTTGAGAGAAATTTAGAAAATTAAGTTTGTAGTGTAGAGATAAAATGAAACATGAAATGAAAAGTGAAAAATCAAAGGGGTATACCCCCTTCTCTTGAGTTCGGCCGATGGGGGGTCATGGGGTGGGCCCCATGGCCCAATTTTGTTAAATGTTTAAATGCTTGTGGCCCGAAATCCCGAACGAAACCCGAAACGCGAAAACACGATTACGCGATTGAAAATTCGGAGAGATAACAAATACGCGACGAAAAATATATATAAATACTATATATAATCATATGATCTTAAAATATCATATTTAAAATAATTAGGACTTAAAAATCCCAAAAGCTCAACCGTTGGTTTGAAATCCGAAAAGATTCGCCGGATAGAAATTCGCGACACGTAGAAATGTATAACTTAAAATATGAATACAAATATTCACATAACACATAATAATTAATATACATAATAATTAATATACATATTATTACAAAAATAATAACATTGGTCATAGAAATGACGTGGCACGAATAACAGTTAACGGTCGTTAAATAATTAACGGTAAAAGATAACGGAAAAAGTAGGGTCGTAACAATATTACAAGGTTGTAGGGTTTTGATGACACTCCTGAGATGAGGAGTAAACTGAATATGGGGCTAGTGAAAGGTTGTTTTCAATGATGCAAGTATACTGGCGAGATAACCAAGTCATATGTGTTAAAGTAGGGTTTCTATCTGATATTCAAGTACATGACACACGTGATTCTTCACTGTTTGAGCTCAAAGAGAGAGGACCATTACGAGCTTAACACTGTGATGCAGTCTCTGATGGTTGCTCTGATTTTGAATTTGTCGTTCAACTTTTCGGGCATGGTATTTGATTATATGGTGGTGAACATGAAGTATAAGTCTAATCCGTATCTGCTGTATCCTCGATTCCTTTAACTTATCATCGATTCTCAACACATTGAGTTAGTTAGAGATCCTGAGGATCTTATCAAACTGAACGTTATGACTGATGAAGCTGTGAGGTGTCTGAAGTACTATAATGGAAAAGATGCACCACTGAATCGTCCTTTATTTGGTCATCTACTTAAGGCTAATTATGTGGCTCCAGAAAATAAGAAGTGGAGACATGATGACAGTGAGACTGGGGAGGAAGATGTTGCTCCAGTCCTCACTGATTCTGAAGAGGATGAAGGTACTCAAGGTGCTGGATCTCATTCAGCACATACTATGGATGAAATAGATGAGTTTAGTTTGAATGATGAAATGGAGATTGATGAGAGTGGGGATATATTGTTATCTTTGAGAAGAAGATAGGTGGCTGAAGAAGAACCAGTTAGAGGTGGTATGAAGAGGACTAGGTATACTGTAAAGAAGAGGAGTGATGTATCTTCATCTGCTGCTGCTTCAAATACTCAATCGTCGCAACCAACACCTCAAGTACCACGAACTCAACCACCGCAAGCACCACAAGTCCTATAGACTCAACAACAACAGACACCACAAGTTCCACCACCATAGGCTCCAACAATAACTCAGGCTAGCAGTTCAATAGCTTTATCTGTTCCTCAGCTAAGTAATGTTGATATGATGGAAAAGGTGATAAGTCTCCAGTCTATGGTTCTGTATCTTGTCGATAAGATCAATTCTAAAAATAAAGAGAAGAATCAGGTTGTAATGACCCAGAAATTTCCGACCAAATTTAAACTTTAATCTTTATATGTTTCCGACACGATAAGCAAAATCTGTAATTTTGAGTCTAGAAAATTTGAAATCTATATTTGGATAATTAATTACCCTTTGACCATGCCTGAAGATTCACGAATAATATGTGTATTAGATATAATATTACATAAATAATAAATAGTATTACATTAAATTAATTTCAAGTGTAAATATACTTGTTATATTAATATTATTATCATTGCCTCATTATTGTTAATATTAATATTTGTATTATTACTTTCAATAAGGAATTTGATATGTATAAAATGTTATAATATTGTTATTACTAATACTATTATCAATATTAATGATATAACTAATATTATTTATATTATTATTATTATTATCATTATTATTAATAATAATAATGTTATTATTATAAATTTAACTAGAAGATTTTATTTTAGTAATTTATTATTATTACTACTTTCAGTAATATTATTATTATCATTTTATGATTAACAAGATAATTATTATTACAAAAATATTTATTATTAATACTAATATATTTATTAATTATTAAAAATTAATTATAAAGTGAAAAGAAAGAGTTTGGTACGAATTTGTTACTCGATCCTGTTTCTGATTTTTGATTTTATTCCATTTAGTCAACAATTGTTTCAATCATACTGTATATATTTTAATTTTATTCGGTTGTTTTTTTCATTTGAGATATTCTAGCTGTCGACTAATCCAATTTAAATAGCAATCGAATTTCACACAACCATTATCAATAACAATTACCTTTAGCAAAGTTTTCTGATTTAATTAAATTTAGTAATACATTCACAGCTCGTTAAACTCTGTTTATGAACTCAAAATACAATAGCTAAATTTCGAATCCAAGTTCAATTCTATTAATGCAGTTATGATAGAAATGGATTACTCAAACTATCTGGAAAGATCCAGCTTCCAATTTTTAGTATCGTGAACAAATTTGAGAATTCAAACTTTAAGAACAAAAAGTCAAAACAGTGTTCATCGATTAAATTAAAGTTATCTGTTGAATTTTAAGTCCAATTAACGATTTGGGAAGTTTATATGAATGATATAAAATTTATCTTGTGTTGAAAGTTTTATCCAAAACGTCCTCATTTGCGAAATCAATTTTTTTTTTGTGAAAAGCTGCGACAGCAGCATATCTGCTGTTTTCTCTTAATTTTTTTTTTTTCAAAACTATTTAATTACATATAATTTTTTGTGTGTTAGTTATTAAGTCTTAAATTCGATTTAGCAATTATTTGTAAGGTTAAGAGAGGTGTTTAGTCGACTGGATTTAGGGTGAGGGAGAAGAAGGGAAATGGAAACAGAATAATCGGATTACATATATTTAGATGGGATAAATATCAAGAAAACAGAAGGCAGGCGAGTGGTTAAGGGTGTTATGGGTTATCACGAGTTCGCGGGTTCGAGCCCTCTAGGGGTCTTTTCTTCTTAAGAATCGTTTTTAAGAGGTAGATCTCAAAAATTATAATTATTATTATTATCCTTTTCATTTATTATTATTATTACTAAATATCATTACTTAGTATTATTATTATTATTAACATTATGATTATTAATGTAGGTATTATTATTACTATTATAAAAATTTATCATTATTAATATTATCATGATTAATAACTATTTTATTATTATTATTATTATTATTATTAAATTTATCATTTTTATTAAAAATTAGTATTACTAATATTATTGGTATTATTTACACTATCATGATATTATCATCAAAACTATCATTATTATTATTATTATTATTATCAGGATTTACATTATTTTATTATTATTACCAATAATTGTATTACTAATATTACTGCTAGTGTTATTATCATTATTACAACAAATATTCTTTATATAAAATATAATTTTTACATGTAACATAAATTTAACTAACAATTACAAATTACTATGTTTTAATATATCAACTAATATATTATTATTATAATATTAATTAAATTATATATCATATATATATTATAACCTATTAATATAACTATATATAAGGATATTTATCATAATATATTATAAAATTTATAAACTTAGTTGATTAATATTATGTGTTAATATATAATTGATATAGGTTCGTGAATCCGAGGCCAACCTTAAACTTGATCAATGATGTTATATGTATTTTTACTACAAAATACAGTATGGTAATATTTTTGGGCTGAGAATACATGCGCTGTTTTTATAAATGATTTACGTTATGGACACAAGTGATCAAAAATAAAATCTACGTTGAGTTGTACCATGACATATTTCTTTATACTTGGTAGCTAATATTTACGTGAGGAGCGTAAACGCGAATCCTGTTGATAGATCTATCGGGCCTGACAACCCCAACCGGGCTGGACGACCAGTTTTTAACGGTTTCACAGTACTTCGTTTCGTTACTACACTTGGTACGGTGTAGGGTTTATTTAAGAATATGCTGCTGTGATTTAAATGTTAAGTATAGTTACTAAGTGCTCAACGACTTTTCATACACGAGGAGTGTATTATGTATAAACATGAAATCTTGTGGTCCATAGTTATAACGCTGCTAGCATCAAACCTATATATCTCACCAACTTTATGTTGACATTTAAAGGCATGTTATTCTCAGGTACGAATTAAGTCTTCCGCTGTGCATTTGCTCATGTTAAGGACATTACTTGGAGTCGACCATAGCAATGGGACCAGATGTTGATGATTTCGTCCAGGGGGACTTGGACGGGGTTTGACACAGGTGATTGAGGACTTGCAAGCAATGGTTAATCACCTAACATCTGAGCTTGATAAATCAAGGAAGGAGACTGGGGAACTTAAGACGTTAATGGAGAAACAAGCAAAGAGAATCCGACGCATGGATCGTCGTGAGAGGAGAATTAAGGAAAAATTGTGTGCTGATGAAGAAGATGGTACAATTAGATTGATAAATGTGGATGATGATCTGATCTCAACAAAGAGTGACGCGTCTTCTTATTCATCTTCTGATGGTCCTGAGAACGTAAATGAAATTCAGGAGGTACATTTTCCTAAACATGTCTCTGTTGATATTCATATGTTAACATATTTTCCAGGACAATCAAGGTACAATGATCAAATCGCTGAACTACGATGTCGAAGAGGGAGAAATTGTACATACTATGAGTAATGAAGAGATAGCGAAAATGTTTAGTATAGAAGTTGAGCAGTTGATAGCCTGTGAGAGAACTCCAAACACTGCGGGAACTCATGTATATAGACATACAAGAGATGACAGTGCTGAGGAGGTCATCATTAAGGATGCTTCCGATGATGAGAGTTCTGTAATGACAATGCTGAATATGATTTACCGGAGTTTGCTGCTCTGTTTAAGCAACAAAGTGATGAGGTTTTGAACATGAAGCTTGATGAAAAGCTAACTGGCGAGGAAGGTGAATCATCTGGGGTAAACATAGAAGGTGAAAGTCTTGATGAGGTTAACAAATAAAAGGATCAAGAGTGGAGAGAATATCAGAAGACTACTAAGTCCTGGTGTCGAAAACTGTCGCTAGAACCCAAGTACAATTGTTTTATAATAGAACGGGTAAAGTGATAGGTGGAAAGATACTGAGCTGGGCTTTCTTCAAGAATTTGGATTGATATGTTGTGAGAAGGGAAAACAGTGTTGATTACTTCAAACACGCTGTTGATTTTATGACACTTCCGTACTTTGAAATGATGAAGCTGGCTCGTTTGCCTCTGCTTTACCATGATACTGATGGTTGGGTTGAATGGATGCAATACAATATTAAGAAGGAGTTTAAGTATGGATGGTCAGTGTTAGCTCCTCAGTTTCCGAAGATATCGTATAGAATAGATCATGAAACTGGTAAGAGGGTGAAGATTGTGAGATATAAGCGTGCTAAGACAATGTAATTTGCTTCGGTTCGCAAAATGCTGCAAAACTTTGGTAAAAAGTTCAAATGGTGGTATTATGACGGTCGAACTGAAGAGGATGTGATTATTCTGGAATCGGAAGGTGATATGAATCAGATTAGGATATTTGATCCGAGATGGATCAAGAATTTATGTAAGGCAGATATAAAGGTGTTGAGACGACAACCAATTTTTCATGAGCTGCAGAACATGGAGCAAGTATAACTGTACTGTTCGGACATGTTACGCTTATGATTTGTGCACTTAATGTTTTATCTTTGAAACCGTGAACTTTTGTGAACTGTGGACTTAAACGTTTCTTTTAATTTCAATTTGGTTGTAATAATCTGATATGAATGTTTGAACTATTTGAATGATGAACAGTTTAAATGTTTGTTTGGTTTATAAATTTTTGAATGTTTAATTTGATTGTGATATAATAAACTAGGTCTCAGTCCTTGTTAATGGTAGCCCAACTCGTAAATTTGATATTAAACGAGGTTTGAGACAAGGTGATCCTCTTAGTCCTTTTTAATTTATCATTGTTATGGAGGGTTTGCACCTAGCGTTTGATCGTGCATTACATTCTAATATTTTGCGTGGTGTACGTGTTGGTTCTCTAGAGACGCGTCTTTCTCATTTTTTAAATGCGGATGATGTTATTATTTTTTTTTCGAGTGGAGTTTGTAGGATCTAAAGTGCATCATTGTTATTGTAGAGGTCTTTTTCTTGGTATCGGGTTTAAGAATTAATGTCACTAAGCCTCATTTGTACGGCATTGGGGTAGATGATTCCAAAGTGGCGGCCTTCGCAAATGCTATGGGTACTAGGGTGGAGACTTTTTCTACTAATTATCTTGGTATATCTATCGGGTGAAATATGAAATTAGTATCGAGTTGGGATCCTTTGGTTGAAAAATTTTGTACTAGATTAGCTTCATGGAAGGTTTGTTTAATTTCATCTGCAGGAATGTTGACTTTAATGAAATCGGTTATGGGTAGCCTCGGTATATATTTCATGAGTTTGTTTAAATGTCCGGAAGTGGTTCTCAAGAAATTAGAATCGATCAGGGCGAGGTTCTTTTGGGGTGGTAGTCAATCCGTTAGTAAGATGAATTGGGTTAAATGGGACAAAGTTCTAGCTCCGCTCGAACATGGAGGCCTTAATGTGGGTAGTTTAAAAGCGTTTAACATTGCGCTTGTTCATAAATAGAAATGGTGGTATCTTTCTAATCCGGATGATCTTTGGATTTCGATTTTTCATGCTATTCATGGAAACGTGTTTGATAAGGTTTCAGGTAATGGATCTAGTACTTGGAGTAACATTGTGTCTACGTGTAATAAAGCCAAGGAGGATGGGTTACTTCCTAGTAATTTGTTTCAAATGGATATCGGTAATGGACGTAGCGTTCGTTTTTGGCATGATTCACGGTGTGGTAACTACCCTTTTTCTTTTCGTTTCAATCGTCTTTTTCACTTGGATACTCATAAAGATGATATGGTTGCTGATAAGTGGGTCAATGAAGAGTGGAAGTGGACATGGTCTAGGGAGAGAATGGGTAGCCGTAACGAGCAATTGTTGTCTGAGTTGCGTAAAGAGGTGAGTAGCATTCACCTATCGAATAGATTGGACAAATGGATGTGGTCCTTAAGCAAAGATGGGATATACACTGTTAAGAATGCTCGCATGCGTATTGATAGTGTATGTCTTCCTAGTATACCGATCTAGGCGACTTGGTTCAAGTTTATACCAAGGAAAGTCAACATCTTTTTATGGCGTTTAAGGCTTGATGCTCCTCCTCTTCGTTGGAACCTTTCTGCAAGAGGTATACCGCTAAATTCGATCGTCTGTCCTATTTGTAAAAATGGCGTTGAGTCAAAGGACCATATTTTCCTTGAGTGCTTGGTTTCTTCGGAGGTGTGGCGCAAGGTTCATGTATGGTTGAATTGTGACATGCCTTCCTTTTACTCGTGGGACACATTTGTTGCTTGGTTAGAGGGTATTCGATTATCTCCTTCTAGTAAGAAGCAGATCGTGGCGGTTGTGTGCACGCTTCTTTGGGCTATTTGGCGATATCGGAATGGTGTTGTCTTCAATGGATCTGTTTTTCATATTAGTAGTCTGTTTGATGTAATTAGATTATTTTCCTTCTGTTGGATTAAAAATAGAGGTCATTTAGTTTATAATTGGAACTTATGGTTATCTATTCCGTTGTAATCTCCTTTAGCGTCTTGCTAAGGAGCGCTGTTTTGTTTTAATATAATGATTCTTTGGCCGTAAAAAAAAGATGGATGGGGTTAGTGCTCGTCACACCTAAGAGGCTATGATTATGATGCCAACTGAAACGACCGTCAAAGTTAAACCAAGAGATGCACAATATGCGCGTGTGCCGATTAAAGTATGAAAGGATACCGTAGGAGATGCGTGAGTTGTGTCCTCGTCACACCCCGAAAGTGTAGTGACCCGAACTTTTCCGAACTCTTTTATGATTATATATATACATGAAAACTATATTTGCATGATTAAATGTTTCCAACATGTTAAGCAATCAAACTTTTTAAGACTTGGTTAATTGAAAACGGAATTTATGAAAATGTCTGATCACCCAGTTTGACCGATGATTCACGAACGCTATAAGTGGTATATGACATGATGATACATATATGAATAAATATATATGTTTAACATGATAAAATGATAAGTAAATATATCATTAAGTGTGTCAACAATGAACTACATAAGTAAAAACAAGACTACTAACTTAAGAATTTCGAAACGAGACATATACGTAATGATTATCGCTGTAACGATATTTTAATGTATATATATCATATTAAGATATATTCATATATCATGTTAACATGATAATATAATAATTTAACATCTCATTTGATATAACAAACAATGGATTAACAAGATTAAATGAGATCGTTAATTTAAGGACTTCAAAACAAATCAAAACATGTAACGACTAACGATGACTTAACGACTCAGTTAAAATGTATATACCAATAGGAACTAGCATGGGATTCCTCTCTTGATTATGTCATGCATGACAAAATCAAATTTAACTTCTACCATGAGCTAGTCAAACAAGAACTCCTTTTAACCCCACTCACCACTCACCACCTACTCCATTTTCACTTCCAATTTTCTTTCTAATTCTCTCTCAACACCCCCACACACTTATGAACGTATTTTTCCAGTAATTAATCATCATCTTCATCAAAAATTACTTCAAGAATCAAGCTTTAATCATCATAGGAAGAACACTTCAAGAACACTTCAAAAACACTTCCAAATTTACTAGTTCACTTCCAATCTTGCTAATCCATTTCATGTGATCATCCAACCTCAAGAAATCCTTGTTTATTACAGTAGGTTATCTTTCTAATTCAAGGTAATATTCATATTCAAGCTTTGATTCGATTTCCATAACTTTAAATATCTTAATTCGAGTAGAAATCTTACTTGAACTTGTTTTCGTGTCATGATTCTACTTCAAGAACTTTCAAGCCATCCAAGGATCCTTTGAAGCTAGATCATTTCTTGTCACTTACAGTAGGTTTACCTACTATATTTGAGGTAGTAATGATGTTCATAACATCATTCAGTTTATTTATATAAAGCTACCTTATTCGAAGATTATAACTTGTAATTACTAGAACATAGTTTAGTTAATTCTAAACTTGTTCGCAAATAAATTTAACCCTTCTAACTTGACTTTTAAAATACTTCAACACATGTATTATGACAGTATGTCAAGCTAACATAAGGATATAAAACTTGTAAACACGAAGAACACCTTAAAACTGAACATACGCCGTCATAGATCATCGGGGGCTGTTTTGGGTTTGATTTTAAAAATCTATATTGAACTTTGAATTAAAAGATTTCCTTTGGTGAAAAATCTTATTTTATATGGATATGAAATATATCCAAAATCCATGGTTAAACTCAAATTGGAAGTATGTTTTTCAAAAGAGTCATCAAGATGTCGTTCTTACGACGGATATGACTATCTGCTTGTATTTGACACCTAAGCTGTATTTTCGACTATAAACATATTGTTTTTCTGTTTAGATTAATAAATAATGGTTTGATACAAAACTATGGCAAGTTGAATCACTCAAAACGGATTTGTAACGAAGAAATTATGGGTAAAACAAAATTGGATATTTTTGCTTGTTTTTAGCCACGGTTTTGATTAATAAAAATGGAAGCTAACCTTATCCTAGCTAACTTACCTTGTATCCTACATGTATTTATACATGTCTTGTTCCCAAACTTATGGATGTACAATTTATAATAGTCGTGATTAAGTTCTTCGACAATATATTATAGTCTTAATAAAGATCGTAAGGCACCATATATATATATGACTTGATCACCGTGGATCCGTATACAGCGTTTTGACATATCATTTTGACTTCTTCTATATATATTATTGGAACGAACTATAAGACACCATTGGCAGTAATTGCGAGTTAGCTGTGGGTCGAAGTGGATTCCAACATAATATATATACTTTGAGTTGTGATCGAGCCTGAGACATGTATACAATGGGTCGCGGATTGCTTCAGACAATATACATATTATGTGTCTTACTATATTAAGACAATATATTATAGTGTTAGTGAATTCTAACACAATATACGCATTCATATTTATATATATATTTATACTGTTGGACTATCGGACTATTGGACTTCTAACATCGGACCGCTAACTGGACAACTAAAAATCATCAACACGTAATAAAGAAAATATTGTGAATATGTTCCGATCATATTTTGATATATGTATATATTGTTATATGTTCGTGAATCAACCTGTGGCCAAGTCTATTCCCGACGAATTGTTAATCGGTGAAAGTGAGTTATAGTCCCACTTTTAAAAATCTAAATATTTTTGGGATGAGAATACATGCAGTTTTATAAATGCTTTACAAAATAGACACAAGTATGTGAAACTACTTTCTATGGTTGAATGATCGAATTTGGATATCACCCCTTTTAGCTTGGTAGCCTAAGAATTAGGGAACGTACACCCTAATTGACGCGAATCCTAAAGATAGATCTATCGGGCCCAACGAGCCCCATCCAAAGTACCGGATGTTTTAGTACTTCGATTTTAATCAGGTCCGAGGTAGTTCCGGAATGATTGGGGATATTCTATATGCATCTTGTTAATGTCGGTTACTAGGTGTTCACCATATGAATGATTTTTATCTCTAAGTACGATGCGAAATGCCTGCTTGAGATGGTTGTTATGAAAAATGAAATCTTGTGGTCTATTATTATTATGATTTGATATATGTAGAATTAAACCTATAACTCACCAACATTTTTGTTGACATTTAAAGCATGTTTATTCTCAGGTGATTATTAAGAGCTTCCGCTGTCGCATACTAAAATAAGGACAAGATTTGGAGTCCATGTTGTATGATATTGTGTAAAAACTGCATTCAAGAAACTTATTTCGATGTAATATATTTGTATTGTAAACCATTATGATATGGTCGTGTGTAAACGAGATATTTTAGATTATCATTATTTGATAATCTACGTAAAGCTTTTTAAGCCTTTATTGATGAAGTAAAGGATATGGTTTGTTTTAAAAATGAATGCAGTCTTTGAAAAACGTCTCATATAGAGGTCAAAACCTCGCAACGAAATCAATTAATATGGAACGTTTTTAATCAATAAGAACGGGATATTTCAGTTGGTATCCGAGCGTTGGTCTTAGAGAACCAGAAATTTGCATTAGTGTGTGTCTAACCGAGTTTGTTAGGATGTATTAGTGAGTCTGGACTTCGACCGTGTTTACTTGAAAAATGATTGCTTAACACATTTTGTTGGAAACTATATATTTAACATGTAAATATTATGTGATATATATATGTATCTTTTATGAATCTAACTCTTGTCTATCTTACAGTATAAAAACACAAAATGGTTAGACAACCCAATATTTTAGAAGACTTACCCGGAGACATGATTGATGAAATCCTGTCTAGAGTCGGTCAGGATTCCTCGGCACAACTATTTTCGGTGAAATCAGTTTGTAATACATTCGAAGAACGTTCCAAAAATGCCTTGGTTTATAAAAGGCTTTCGTTTGAAAGATGGGGGATATCACATTGGGGAGTCCATAAGTTACGCCGTGTTTACTTTAACGCATATAATGCCGGGAACCCAAATGTTATTTTACGCTACGGGTTAAGAACCTATTTTGACTCAACGTATCCGAATATAGGACTTCAAGCCTTAGAAAGAGCTTCTAACATGCAACATAAAGAAGCATGTTATACGTACGGGTTAGTGATGTTCGCTTCTCACCAAAGTGAGAAAAAGAACATCAGATTACAATTGTTGAATAAAACATTTCCAGAAGTGACGGATTCGATAGTTAGGGTGAGAAACAAGGTTTTTAGGTTGTTACAAAACTGTTGGACTTTACGTAACCCTCGTCCTTTTGACGACACTACAACATGTTGTCTTGATAAAGGTCACAACGGTTACGTTCCACAAGACTTAGGATGGGAAATAGTCTTAGTTAAACCAGAATGCATGACTTGTTTCTGGACGTATGAATTACGTATCTTTATTGCTTTTGCGGAACGCCTTGCGCATTAGCTAGAGTTATCTTCGCAACTACCTTGTATAAAAGCTAGTGTGTGCTATATTTTATGTCATATGTAAAATAGCACTATGGTATGATTGTATAATAATGTATCAAAAGTTTAAATGTGAAATATTAATGAATTAAGTTTTTCATGATAGAATATTATTTTGACAAGTAGTAGTTAATTTTTGCGTTAGCTACTAAATATGAACTTAACGGGTAGGTACTACCCGAATTAAAAATTATAAAACGCTAATATGAAGAAAAGGCTTTTATAAATAAGTTCATATTAAGCTACGAAATATTATTGACTACTTCTAATATTCTATATGATTAACTAAATTATTTTGGCTATTTTTGAAGGAAATGGCACCAACGACTCGCCAGAACTTGAATATGACCGAAGAAGATTTCCGTACCTTTCTTGCTGCGAACATAGCCGCAGTGCAAGCCACGATGCATAATAACAACAATAACTCTGAAACTAGTAATGGAACAAATGCCACACGAACTCGTGTCGGATGTTCCTACAAAGAGTTCACTGCCTGCAAACCGCTGGAATTCGATGGAACCGAGGGTCCAATCGGATTAAAATGATGGACTGAAAAGGTCGAATCGGTATTTGCTATCAGCAAGTGTGCTGAAGATGACAAAGTGAAATACGCTACGCATACCTTCACAGGTGCAGCGTTGACATGGTGGAACACCTACCTCGAGCAGGTGGGACAAGATGCTGCTTACTCACTACCATGGTCTGCATTCAAGCACTTAGTAAACGAGAAATACCGTCCCAGGAACGAGGTCAATAAACTTAAGGCGGAGCTTAAAGGGTTGCAAACGCAAGGTTTCGACATTACCACATATGAACGGAGATTCACAGAATTGTGCCTATTGTGTCCAAGAGCGTTCGAAGATGAAGAAGAGAAGATCGACGCGTTTGTGAAAGGGTTACCGGAAAGGATCCAGGAAGATGTAAGTTCAAACGACCCTGCCTCCATACAAAAGGCAAGTCGAATGGCTCACAAGCTCATAAACCAGATCCAAGGGAGAATGAATAATCAAGCGACCGAAGAGGTCAACACGAAACCACTCAAGAGAAAGTGGGAAGAAACCAGTGACAGGGGTTACGAATATAACAACAACAATAACTATCGTGTCAACAACCAACCCCAAAATTACAGCAACAAACGCACCATTTTTCGCAACAACCGCAACAAAAAATCATTCCAACAACAACCGTTTCAACAACAATAAAAATCCTAACAACAACCTCAATAACCACAATGGCAACAACAATCAGAACAATAAATGTCCAAGATGTGAAGAGAATCACTTAGGGTTCTGCCAGAAATTTTGCACCAAGTGTAAAAGGACTGGTCATGGCGCAGTAAAGTGTGAGGTCTACGGACCGAAGTTTAACAAGACTAATGGGACAAATAGTGTTGGATCAAATAATGCCAACGTTGTTTGTTTTAAATGTGGAAAACCGGGCCACATGATCAGAGGTTGCCCAAACCAAGGGAATACTAATGGGCAAAATCGTGGAAGAGTCTTCAACATCAACGGAGCAGAAGCACAGGAAGACCCGGAGCTTGTTACGGGTACGTTTCTTATTGACGATAAACCTGCTTATGTTTTATTTGATTCGGGTGCGGATAAGAGCTATATGAGTAGAGATTTTTGTGCTAAATTAAACGGTCCATTGACGTCTATGAATAATAAATTTTTACTCGAACTAGCAAACGGTAACTTAATGTCAGCAGATAAGATATGTCGAGATCGTGAAATTAAACTGGTTGGAGAAGTATTTAAGATAAATTTGATACCAGTAGTGTTAGGGAGTTTTGATGTGATAATTGGCATGGATTGGATGAAAAAGGAGAGAGCAGAGGTCGTGTGTTACGAAAATGCGATTCGCATTGTACGAGAAAAAGGAAAACCTTTAATGGTGTACGGAGAAAAGAGCAACGCGAAGTTAAATCTTATTAGTAACCTGAAGGCGCAAAAACTAATAAGAAAAGGTTGCTATGCCATTTTAGCACATGTCGAGAAGGTGCAAACCGAAGAAAAGAACATCAATGATGTTCCCATCGCAAAAGAATTTCCCGACGTATTTCCGAAAGAATTACCGGGACTACCTCCACATCGATCCGTTGAATTTCAAATAGATCTTGTACCAGGAGCTGCACCAATAGCTCGTGCTCCATACAGACTCGCACCCAGCGAAATGAAGGAACTCCAAAGTCAATTACAAGAACTTTTGGAGCGTGGTTTCATTCGACCAAGCACATCACCATGGGGAGCACCGGTGTTATTTGTCAAGAAGAAGGATGGTTCTTTCAGATTATGTATTGACTACAGAGAGTTGAACAAACTCACCATCAAGAACCGTTATCCATTACCGAGAATCGACGACTTATTTGATCAACTACAAGGCTCGTCGGTTTATTCGAAGATTGATTTACGTTCCGGGTATCATCAAATGCGGGTGAAGGAAGACGACATTCCGAAGACTGCTTTCAGAACACGTTACGGTCATTACGAGTTTATGGTCATGCCGTTTGGTTTAACTAATGCACCAGCTGTGTTCATGGATCTCATGAACCGAGTGTGTGGACCATACCTTGACAAGTTTGTCATTGTTTTCATCGATGACATACTTATTTACTCAAAGAATGATCAAGAGCACGAAGAACATTTGAGAAAAGTGTTAGAAGTATTGAGGAAGGAAGAATTGTACGCTAAGTTTTCAAAGTGTGCATTTTGGTTGGAAGAAGTTCAATTCCTCGGTCACATAGTGAACAAAGAAGGTATTAAGGTGGATCCGGCAAAGATTGAAACTGTTGAAAAGTGGGAAACCCCGAAAACCCCAAAGCATATACGCCAATTTTTAGGATTGGCTGGTTACTACAGAAGATTCATCCAAGATTTTTCCAAGATAGCAAAACCCTTGACTGCATTAACGCATAAAGGGAAGAAATTTGAATGGAAGGATGAACAAGAGAAAGCATTTCAATTGTTGAAGAAAAAGCTAACTACGGCACCTATATTGTCATTGCCAGAAGGGAATGATGATTTTGTAGTTTATTGTGACGCTTCGAAGCAAGGTCTTGGTTGTGTATTGATGCAACGAACGAAGGTAATTGCTTACGCGTCTAGACAATTGAAGATTCACGAGCAAAATTATACGACTCATGATTTGGAATTAGGCGCAGTTGTTTTTGCATTAAAGACTTGGAGGCATTACTTATATGGGGTCCAAAGTATTATATATACCGACCACAAAAGTCTCCAACACATATTTAATCAGAAGCAACTGAATATGAGACAACGCAGGTGGATTGAATTGTTGAATGATTACGATTTTGAGCTTCGATATCACCCGGGGAAGGCGAATGTGGTAGCCGACGCTTTGAGTAGAAAGGACAGAGAACCTATACGGGTAAAAGCTATGAATATAATTATTCGTACTAACCTTACTACTCAAATAAAAGAAGCGCAACAGGGAGTTGTAAAGGAAGGGAATTTGAAAAGTGAAATACCCAAAGCATCGGAGAAACATCTTAATATTCGGGAAGATGGAACCCGATATAGGGCTGAAAGAATTTGGGTACCAAAGTTTGGAGATGTGAGAAAAATGGTACTTAAGGAGGCACATAAAACCAGATATTCAATACATCCCGGAACGGGAAAGATGTACAAGGATCTCAAGAAACATTTCTGGTGGCCGGGTATGAAAGCCGATATTGCAAAATATGTAGGAGAATGTTTGACGTGTTCTAAAGTCAAAGCTGAACATCAGAAACCATCAGGTCTACTTCAACAACCAGAAATCCCAGAATGGAAATGGGAAAACATTACCATGGATTTCATTACTAAATTGCCAAAGACTGCAAGTGGTTATGATACTATTTGGGTAATAGTCGATCGTCTCACCAAATCAGCACATTTCCTGCCAATGAGAGAAGATGATAAAATGGAGAAGCTGGCGCGATTATACTTAAAAGAAGTTGTTTCCAGACATGGAATACCTGTCTCTATTATCTCTGATAGAGATGGCAGATTTGTTTCAAGGTTCTGGCAAACATTGCAACAAGCGTTAGGGACTCGTCTAGACATGAGCACCGCCTATCATCCACAAACTGATGGGCAAAGCGAAAGGACGATACAGACCTTGGAAGACATGCTACGAGCATGTGTTATTGATTTTGGAAACGGTTGGGATCGACATCTACCGTTAGCAGAATTTTCCTACAACAACAGTTACCATTCGAGTATAGAGATGGCGCCATTTGAGGCACTTTATGGTAGAAAGTGCAGGTCTCCGATTTGTTGGAATGAAGTGGGGGATAGACAAATTACGGGTCTAGAGATTATTCAAGAAACTACCGAGAAAATCATTCAAATTCAGCAATGATTGAAAACCGCCCAAAGTCGACAAAAGAGTTACGCGGACCTTAAAAGAAAAGATATAGAATTTGAAATTGGAGAGATGGTCATGCTTAAAGTTGCACCTTGGAAAGGCGTTGTTCGATTTGGTAAACGGGGGAAACTAAATCCAAGGTACATTGGACCATTCAAAATTATTGATCGTGTCGGACCAGTAGCTTATCGACTCGAGTTACCTCAACAACTAGCTGCTGTACATAACACTTTCCACGTCTCGAATTTGAAGAAATGTTTTGCTAAAGAAGATCTCACTATTCCGTTAGACGAAATCAAAATCAACGAAAAACTTCAATTCATTGAAGAACCCGTCGAAATAATGGATAGTGAGGTTAAAAGACTCAAGCAAAATACATTTAAAATCGTTAAGGTTCGATGGAATGCTCGTAGAGGACCCGAGTTTACCTGGGAACGTGAAAGTCAGATGAAGAAGAAATACCCGCACTTATTTCCAGAAGATGAGCCAACACCTTCAATCGCTTAAAATTTCGGGACGAAATTTATTTAACGGGTAGGTAATGTAGTGACCCGAACTTTTCCGAACTCTTTTATGATTATATATATACATGAAAACTATATTTGCATGATTAAATGTTTCCAACATGTTAAGCAATCAAACTTTTTAAGACTTGGTTAATTGAAAACGGAATTTATGAAAATGTCTGATCACCCAGTTTGACCGATGATTCACGAACGCTATAAGTGGTATATGACATGATGATACATATATGAATAAATATATATGTTTAACATGATAAAATGATAAGTAAATATATCATTAAGTGTGTCAACAATGAACTACATAAGTAAAAACAAGACTACTAACTTAAGAATTTCGAAACGAGACATATACGTAACGATTATCGCTGTAACGATATTTTAATGTATATATATCATATTAAGATATATTCATATATCATGTTAACATGATAATATAATAATTTAACATCTCATTTGATATAACAAACAATGGATTAACAAGATTAAATGAGATCGTTAATTTAAGGACTTCAAAACAAATCAAAACATGTAACGACTAACGATGACTTAACGACTCAGTTAAAATGTATATACCAATAGGAACTAGCATGGGATTCCTCTCTTGATTATGTCATGCATGACAAAATCAAATTTAACTTCTACCATGAGCTAGTCAAACAAGAACTCCTTTTAACCCCACTCACCACTCACCACCTACTCCATTTTCACTTCCAATTTTCTTTCTAATTCTCTCTCAACACCCCCACACACTTATGAACGTATTTTTCCAGTAATTAATCATCATCTTCATCAAAAATTACTTCAAGAATCAAGCTTTAATCATCATAGGAAGAACACTTCAAGAACACTTCAAAAACACTTCCAAATTTACTAGTTCACTTCCAATCTTGCTAATCCATTTCATGTGATCATCCAACCTCAAGAAATCCTTGTTTATTACAGTAGGTTATCTTTCTAATTCAAGGTAATATTCATATTCAAGCTTTGATTCGATTTCCATAACTTTAAATATCTTAATTCGAGTAGAAATCTTACTTGAACTTGTTTTCGTGTCATGATTCTACTTCAAGAACTTTCAAGCCATCCAAGGATCCTTTGAAGCTAGATCATTTCTTGTCACTTACAGTAGGTTTACCTACTATATTTGAGGTAGTAATGATGTTCATAACATCATTCAGTTTATTTATATAAAGCTACCTTATTCGAAGATTATAACTTGTAATTACTAGAACATAGTTTAGTTAATTCTAAACTTGTTCGCAAATAAATTTAACCCTTCTAACTTGACTTTTAAAATACTTCAACACATGTATTATGACAGTATGTCAAGCTAACATAAGGATATAAAACTTGTAAACACGAAGAACACCTTAAAACTGAACATACGCCGTCATAGATCATCGGGGGCTGTTTTGGGTTTGATTTTAAAAATCTATATTGAACTTTAAATTAAAAGATTTCCTTTGGTGAAAAATCTTATTTTATATGGATATGAAATATATCCAAAATCCATGGTTAAACTCAAATTGGAAGTATGTTTTTCAAAAGAGTCATCAAGATGTCGTTCTTACGACGGATATGACTATCTGCTTGTATTTGACACCTAAGCTGTATTTTCGACTATAAACATATTGTTTTTCTGTTTAGATTAATAAATAATGGTTTGATACAAAACTATGGCAAGTTGAATCACTCAAAACGGATTTGTAACGAAGAAATTATGGGTAAAACAAAATTGGATATTTTTGCTTGTTTTTAGCCACGGTTTTGATTAATAAAAATGGAAGCTAACCTTATCCTAGCTAACTTACCTTGTATCCTACATGTATTTATACATATCTTGTTCCCAAACTTATGGATGTACAATTTATAATAGTCGTGATTAAGTTCTTCGACAATATATTATAGTCTTAATAAAGATCGTAAGGCACCATATATATATATGACTTGATCACCGTGGATCCGTATACAGCGTTTTGACATATCATTTTGACTTCTTCTATATATATTATTGGAACGAACTATAAGACACCATTGGCAGTAATTGCGAGTTAGCTGTGGGTCGAAGTGGATTCCAACATAATATATATACTTTGAGTTGTGATCGAGCCTGAGACATGTATACAATGGGTCGCGGATTGCTTCAGACAATATACATATTATGTGTCTTACTATATTAAGACAATATATTATAGTGTTAGTGAATTCTAACACAATATACGCATTCATATTTATATATATATTTATACTGTTGGACTATCGGACTATTGGACTTCTAACATCGGACCGCTAACTGGACAACTAAAAATCATCAACACGTAATAAAGAAAATATTGTGAATATGTTCCGATCATATTTTGATATATGTATATATTGTTATAGGTTCGTGAATCAACCTGTGGCCAAGTCTATTCCCGACGAATTGTTAATCGGTGAAAGTGAGTTATAGTCCCACTTTTAAAAATCTAAATATTTTTGGGATGAGAATACATGCAGTTTTATAAATGCTTTACAAAATAGACACAAGTATGTGAAACTACTTTCTATGGTTGAATGATCGAATTTGGATATCACCCCTTTTAGCTTGGTAGCCTAAGAATTAGGGAACGTACACCCTAATTGACGCGAATCCTAAAGATAGATCTATCGGGCCCAACGAGCCCCATCCAAAGTACCGGATGTTTTAGTACTTCGATTTTAATCAGGTCCGAGGTAGTTCCGGAATGATTGGGGATATTCTATATGCATCTTGTTAATGTCGGTTACTAGGTGTTCACCATATGAATGATTTTTATCTCTAAGTACGATGCGAAATGCCTGCTTGAGATGGTTGTTATGAAAAATGAAATCTTGTGGTCTATTATTATTATTATGATTTGATATATGTAGAATTAAACCTATAACTCACCAACATTTTTGTTGACATTTAAAGCATGTTTATTCTCAGGTGATTATTAAGAGCTTCCGCTGTCGCATACTAAAATAAGGACAAGATTTGGAGTCCATGTTGTATGATATTGTGTAAAAACTGCATTCAAGAAACTTATTTCGATGTAATATATTTGTATTGTAAACCATTATGATATGGTCGTGTGTAAACGAGATATTTTAGATTATCATTATTTGATAATCTACGTAAAGCTTTTTAAGCCTTTATTGATGAAGTAAAGGATATGGTTTGTTTTAAAAATGAATGCAGTCTTTGAAAAACGTCTCATATAGAGGTCAAAACCTCGCAACGAAATCAATTAATATGGAACGTTTTTAATCAATAAGAACGGGACATTTCAGAAAGGCTATGACTCTGATTCCAACTGGAACGACCCTCAAAGTTAACCCAAGAGATGCACGAGCTGTGTGCTCGTCATACCTTGAGAGTCTATTGCACCTCATAGTAAAAGCACTGAATTATCCCTGTATCTCCAAGTTTCAACTAAAACCGTAATGGGAAACATTAGTTATCTACTAATTTAAGTTTATAAGAGATTCACAATTTCATTTTCTGTGAGACGGTTGTTACAAACTCTCTTACTTAAACCATTGCGAATTTGCGGGATTATATATTCATATTTTATATATTCATTTATAGATGATATATGTGTTAATCAACAATATTTCTTGAAGGTCTATTTGTTTGAATTGTAACTATCATTAATCTGCATTCCTGACTTATAGTACATAAAATTATCGTAATGTATTCCACAGTACACATGATATTACATTGTAATGTATGAAATATAAAAACACTATGGCTCATATTACTACGTTCAGTCCGTCAAGAATTCATCCATCTTTTAGATAGTTATTATACGTTACTTAGGTTCCACTCTGGCCGAAATATTGTATCCACCACTGTAGTCAAATGCATCACCATTACTCGCATTTCTTTTGAGCGCACCTTCATTATAAGGATGTCTAGGTGCACTTTTCACCGACCCAAATTCAGTTGCCGATGAAGATGCAGATGTAGACTCCGTATGAAGTCCGTCACTAATTAAAATGTTTTCAAGTGTCTTCACAACGTCACTCATAGTTGGACGGTCTGCAGCCGAATCTTCAACACATTGCATTGCTAGTTGTATAAACCTCCCAAAACCAGTCAAATGTGTCATGTTTTTTAAGCTTGGATCTAATAAATTCTTCAATCCGTATACTTCTTCTTCTTCTGTTGTATCCAGCGCTGATCTAACTTCTCGCACAATATACCTTCCTTTTGAGATGGGAGGTTTAGCAGTAACTAGTTCAAGCATTACCACACCAAAACTGTATACATCACTTTTATCGGTCAGTTGTTGTGTCATGTAGTATTCTGGATCTAGATAGCCCTGTAAAATATTTAAAAAACGGTTACATTGAGTTATCAAGTCTTCACAGTTTAACATAAACGAATCATCACATTCACCAGTAAGTAATTCGAGCATTACTTACCATTGTACCCTTAACTTGAGTCGATACGTGTCCTTCAGTGTCTGAAATAAGCTTAGACAGGCCGAAATCTGAAACTTTTGCAGTTAAATTTTCATCTAAAAGGATATTAGTGGACTTGATATCTCTATGGATAATAGGAGGATTTGCAAGCTCATGTAGATAAGTGAGGCCTCTCGCTGAACCGAGAGCAATACGAAGCCTCCTCTTCCAGTCTAGATATATTCCTGATTTCCCTGGATTAACATTATTGAGAATACATAGATGATTATATATAGTGTCTCAGAAAATTATGAATTTTTATTATAAATGAGGAAAGTGGGATTGAGACATACCTGTCAGACTGTCTCTGAGTGTTCCGTTAGGCATAAATTCATACACCAACATCTGTTCTCCCTGTTCGAAACAAAACCCGACAAGACCCACGAGGTTCTTGTGATGAACCCGCGAAAGTAACTCGATTTCAGTCTTGAACTCATGTCCACCTTGCATGGATGCTTTCTGAGCTCTTTTGATGGCAACTACTTGGCCTCCTGGTACAATTCCTCTATAGACCTGTACGTATGTATCATTAAACCAAAACAATTAAGTCATACTCAGTGTTGTAAAACTCCCGGATAAATGCGGATTACTCCTTTTTAGGAACTGGCTGATCCGATTTTCCAAAATCCGAGTAATTAATTTGTCAACATCGGTAAACGAGTCAAAATCGGATTTAGTTGGTCAATAGTCGGTCAAAATCGTCATAGGTAGTACCGGTCAACATTTTAATATCAAATTTAAATTATAGTTTTACAGTTCTTAGACAAATGAAGATTATGCATATGTTTTTATACATATATATTTATTTACGTTTATGTTTATGTTTATGGATTTCGTGTATATTTACACATATAATTGAGAAAAATATTTTTTATATGTATACAAATCCAATCTACTTACTCCCCACTCCCGAGTTGTCCATTACTCTCTCAAAAGTCCCAACTTAAAACTCCCGAATAGTAATTTTTGCAACCTTGGTCATAATTAAAATTTATTTTATTTTATTTGTGAGATTTATAAAGTCAAAGATTATGTTAAATCAATAAATACCTTGCCATAGCCACCAAATCCTATCTGATTAGCAACAGAAAAGTTACTAGTACTTTTCTTGAGATCATCATAAGAGAACCATCTAGCTCCTTTTAATTGTGGCGCACCTCCACCGTCCTTACCCGTTGAAGCCCATGAGGCTGCATAATAATAAAAAAGTAGATTAAAAAATCAATTAAACAGTTAATGTTAGTTGAACGTAGATGTAAATGGGTAGTTATGAGAGATTACCGAAAGGTCTACTTAAACCAATTGCCTTTTCGGCACGTTTTTTCTGGCAAACAGCATATAAGAGAAGCCCGATAAGAATGATGACCAATAAAGTACAACCAGTAGTGATCCCGACAATAGTACCAACACCGATTGTAGCACCTCGATGACCTTCTGAAATGGTATTAATATATCTTACATGTAAACTTTAGATGTAAATACTCATTTACAATGTTGTAGAAATTGGAATTACGAGGCGGAGCCAGGATTTACGGATAAGGGTGACATTTCTCGAAAAGTAAATATTAATATAAAAATTAGGAGATGTTAGAATTTATAATTAGGGGACATTGGCCATTAAATTACAATTTTTACTACACTATAATAGGCATATTTGAAGAGTTGAGGGTGACAAAGCATCCACATGCATCCCCCTGTCTCCGCCTCTGTCGGCAAGTACTCAGTTATTGCAACTCTGGGAGTACCCCCCAAAAAGTTTACTTAGAAAACAATAAAATTTGGTCAAAATCGGTCAAAGTCAAATTTGGTCAACATGAGTACTCCCTAAAAAGTCCCGATCGAGTACTCCCCGAGTAGCGATTTTTGCAACTTTGCATTCACTACATGTATAAACAAGATATAAACTTACCTAAGAAATCATAAGGAGTGGCTATGAAAAAATAAGGACCAAATCCAGCTGGCGGTTTGTACGTTTGGTTACTCAAGTAAAATCCCATTTTTTGAATTTCTGATCGGTTAAAATGCTTACGTTCAGATGGAAAGAGTTGCAGGTACACCTGAAGGTAGTCATCGGTGTTGAAGAATGGATTTTGGAGTGAAACCGAACCAGGAGTCAGGCCTAGTTTCACCCAAAGGCTCATTTCTAAAGAATGCCAAATATTAACACTTGATAACTCTCTAAAAGAGGGTGCTCTAAAGTACATTGTGCCTTCATATGGATACGCACACTCACATGTCTGAGGGCAAAGTTTTTGATCCAACGGACACGATTTACTCCCACAATTAGCTAAGCTTGTTGAATATGCCTTTGTGGTTTGTTGTTGAACACGACAATAGGTTGTGTGTGCAAGAGCTGTATTGCACACTGGGTTCCCAGACAGTCTGAAAATACACGTACCCATAATTGAATTACAATTTTGTTACGGACGTTAAATTTTTTATTTTATTTTATTTTATTTTTTATTTTTTTTAACAAAGAGGAATTCTCACTCTAAGGTGTTTCTGTATTCGGCACTCAGAGTTACAGCTTCGATGTCGTTGCTTTGCAGATCAACGAGTTGTAGTTGCTCACTTATGCTGCTGCCCATATTCAACGTATCATTGATCTCGTTGTTTTTCAGTTTTCTGTTATATATTTATTAGTGAAATCGGTCGAATTAAAAGAAGAAAAAAAAGACACACTTCTGTTTTGAACATTAAAAATGGATAATGAACAAATAGGTTTGACTTTAAAAGTCAGAGTTTAGAATCTTACACTTGTTGAATTCCTGATAAACTGAATAGTTCTTGTGGAAGCCTTCCTTTAAGTGAAGCAAATTCCATAACCCTTAGCGCAGAATAATTGAAATTCATTGTAAGACTACTTTTGTAGAAAATATATATATATATATATATATGTCTACCTATTTTTCCAAATAATTGAAACTCACAAAGTGCTTAATGATGGTAACGTCGAAAACCAAACAGGAGGCTCAGATTGAATAAAAGAATTATTGCTCAAGTCTCTGAACAAGAGCCATGAAAACTTAAAATGATGCAAGTCAAACGTAAAAGTCAAAGAGAATTTTGAATAAACGTCTCCTTCAACTTACACATATGCTAGGGAATTCATCCCATTTAAATCTGGCAAAGCTCCATACAGATTGTTGTGAGCTAAATTCCTAAATAAAGTAGTAAAATAAAGTCAAATTTACAGTCAGTGTCAGAGTCAAAGTCAAAGTTTGTTTGTTTTGTGTTAGATAAGAAAAGAAAATGAACTCACAATTCACTTAAGCTAGTGAGGTTGTTAAGGTTGAGTGGAACTTCACCCGATAATGCGTTTCTATCAAGCCGGCTGTTGCAAAAAAGGAAGGCAGGTGTTTACGTATGAACTTATTGGTGCTTTGTTTTTGTATCAAAAAATGTATGTATGGGAACCTAATTAAGGCAAGGCAATTGGTATGTATTACTTACAGGACCTCTAGTGTCTGAACCAATCCTATGGTGGATGGGATTTTTCCAGTTAGTTGGTTTCCATCAAACAGTCTGTTGTTCCTTCCAAAACATCAACAGTTAGAAGAAAGTCGATATATAAAAGCAAACATACAAACATATTTGTCTTCAACTTACACATGTATCAGCACCATGTCACTGCTAAAAAGTTTCTCAGGAATTGCACCTGTCAGCTTGTTCTTATTGAAATGGCTGCCAATTCCAAAAGATTATCAAGACAAAAAAAAAAAAAAAAAAAAAAAAAAAAAAAAAAAAAAAAAACTAGCTAGAACGAACAAATTAAATTAAAACTAAACTTACAAATGCTTGGCATGTTTGAGCTGATCTAAGCCTGGTTGGGTGTTAGTTGAGACAGGAATAGATCCGGTGAGATGATTCTCCGCTAGATCCAGCCAGTAAAGTTTTGAAAGTGATCCCAATGTTGATGGGATTACACCAGTTAAATTGTTTGTGTTCAGGGCCCTGTTTCACTTGTTCATCAGAAACAGTTAAACAACATTTAGGTAAAAAGGGAACGACGGGTCAAGTGAACCCAACAGGTTAAAAGAAGTCACCCAAAGTCTATTTTTGTTTTGGTACTCATAATAACTGCAACAAAGATTTGTGACCCCATTACTTTCTGTCTTCTCTAAAAGCAAACTTTTAGCAGGGACTGAACTTTTTTTGTACTAAAATGACTTATGTGAAAATGACCCTATCATGACACCTCAACTTTACATATTAATTTGTAAGATTATAGTTTAAAAAATGTTTGCGTACAAAAATGATAGCTGCTGCAGATTTCCAAGTTCGGTTGGAATGCTACCGGTGAAGCTACAACCTGCTAGAATTCTGGAAATAGAATGACAAAGTACTTTGTCATTATTATTATTATTATTATTATTTCAAATATAACATCTATATATCAATAAATAATAAATAATCGGTATTATAAACGATAAATAAATATATTGTTCAAGTACTCACAATATGTTGAGACTTTTAATATCACCTATCCGCGGAGAGATTGAACCAGTGAGTCCTCCATTAAACGACAAGTCCCTGCCAAATAAACAACAACATAATTGCCGTTTTGTTTTTCAGTCTGCAAACCTTATTACAATCTTGAAAGATTATATTGTACTAACAAGGATGTTAATGCAGTAAGACCACCAATGTCACCAACAAGCTGACCTACGAGACCCATGCTTGACAGTCCCCTGCGTAAGAGCGATCCGGATAGTCAAATTTACAGCGCTTTATTCAAAATAGAGTGGTTAGTAAATGTGATAATTGTCGAAAACCGACAATGAAACGACCCGTGAGTTGCTGCAGGTGACACCTTCCCATAAACATGGATCATTTGACCTTTTCCAGCTAGGTGGTGTATTCTGCCATTGGTCTTTCAAAGCTCGAAGCGCCTCCACTACATTCACAATTTCGTTTATTCATCAACAACTACAAAAATTATTTATTTACCAAACTCTAAAAATTATTATAGTATAATTAATGATACGGTCCAAGTCCGATTGTTGGTCTCTTAACATTCGACGGTTTGTAAATCTTACAATACAATGTCTGATATCAATAATAAAATAATGGTTACTTACTTACCATAATGTAACTTTAAAGGATAACAAATGGGTAGAAAATGTACAACCAAAATGGGTCAAAAATGTAACTTTAACGGATAACAAATGTAAGTCACTTACCGTCAGCAGGGTCAGTATCCGAGAGCACCACCTTAAACTCGGCATAAAACAGGAGTGGTAGCAGACACCACCACGATAAATGTGATACGCAAACTGCCATAGATCGGTATGATACAATCACAACGAATATGTTACGCGATTTGCATCTGGAATGTTTTTCGGATAATATTTGAATTATTTTTTTAAAGTGATGTATGAGTTATATTGTTCTCCTAGTTAAGTTGTAGTGCAGCTGCTTGTAAAGATTTAACAACTTACACTGGAAAAAGCAAAAGTGAAGGTTTTGATGATTGTTATTAAGACTATGAGTTTAGCTTAGATTAGAAGTCAATCCAACAAACCTCCCACCAACTAAAATACAAATTCATCATATTGTCACCATTGCCACCGTTTTAAGTCATCATTGTTATTTGGTGCAAATAATCTTAATCTATTAACTATTATTTTATATCATCCAACGTATAATGCATTAGATTAGTGTTTAGTTATCATCAGAATGATCCAGAAAAACCAACGGATCTTCGGTCCAGCGGTACCGCGGTTACACTTGTGTACTCGTAGGGCTAGAGGTCTCGGTTCGAACCTCGTCACCCGCTCTAGGAAATTGAAATATATTCCTTGAAGGTGGCCCAAAGGGAAGGTTTTACCGACCCGCTCCAGGACTAAGGTCCGGCCCGCCTGCTCCTCGGGATGGTTTAAGGGTCGGATCCTCAGAGTGTTTTTCGGGTTTCCTGCCCGAAAGCGCGTGTGTGTGTGCAAATGATGACTAGGCTTCGGTCCGGACTGATGCAAGCTTGCCTTTCAAAAAAAAAAGAATGATCCAGAAAATGTTTAAATTCACTTCGTAAGAAATTTTTTTATCTATCGTCTAAAATAAATTGTGACATACAACTAAATATCAATTTTTATTAACACCACCAAGTTACATTATTTTCACGATACACCCAACTTCAATTCCTTTAGTATTGATTCATATTATATTTTGTTTCATTCAAATTGAAATATCTTATTTTTTTTCTAAACAATTGATATTATTAATTGATTCTTATTTAGTTTTTCTAACTACATTAATATTCTTGATGACCGTCATTAATATTCATAAAACTCTTGCATTGTTTTATAACGACCAATTTAAAATTGCCATGTACTATATTTTTATTTCCTTTGACGACAGTCTTTAGATGTCGCTAGACAAATTTTTATTATTATCATTGTCTATTATTAATCATTACTATTACTATGTTTATTATATTAAGGGTTAAAGCTACAAATGTTTAAATTCACTTCGTAAGAAATTTTTTTATCTATCGTCTAAAATAAATTGTGACATACAACTAAATATCAATTTTTCTTAACACCACCAAGTTACATTATTTTCACGATACACCCAACTTCAATTCCTTTAGTATTGATTCATATTATATTTTGTTTCATTCAAATTGAAATATCTTATTTTTTTTCTAAACAATTGATATTATTAATTAATTCTTATTTAGTTTTTCTAACTACATTAATATTCTTGATGACCGTCATTAATATTCATAAAACTCTTGCATTGTTTTATAACGACCAATTTAAAATTGCCATGTACTATATTTTTATTTCCTTTGACGACAGTCTTTAGATGTCGCTAGACAAATTTTTATTATTATCATTGTCTATTATTAATCATTACTATTACTATGTTTATTATATTAAGGGTTAAAGCTACAGATATATTATATATTTTTTCAAATATCTTAATGTAGGCTATTAATGGTGTATCCTGTGATTTACACACATAAAAACATCATTTCTATATGGAGAAAACGTTCGGAACACACAAAGACAGTGTTAAAAGCATTAGTCATCCGTTCAGCGTGTTCCACTAAGAACAATAAATAAATTACATATCAGGTCGCCCATCGTTTTACGTAAGCCCTAAATGCAGCTTTCTATGTTTAAGCCCATAACCACGTGAGCAGCACGCATGCCACGTCACTACTTAACATAAAGTCTGTTATACAAACCTCGTATAAATCAATCAATAGCAGCATGACACGTGTCTCCGAATATCACGGAGCATTTATGACTATAAATGGGTTACCTGGGTCATCAATTTACGACTACTGAATTTGTGGTAGAGAACACACTTTCTCTCTCACATTAGTACTTTCTCACTTTAGAACTGAACCGCTCAACCAAAGAGCGGTAAATGGACTGACTTATTGTTTGGTCCCGGAAGATTGATAAAGCCACCCCACGACATTCAGGTCATGAACCGGGTCTGCAGGGATTCATCTCGAGGGTAAACATCAAGCGGAAATTCATCTCACCACGCGGAATAGGTCTAGTACTGTACTGATACGTAGAGACGCTAACCGAAAATACGTACCAACATATGGCGCCATACATTCTAAAGAATACCAGAAGCCCAAAAGGTTTAAAAGCAGTTGATATACCTTCAACAAGTACACCAATGGAAACAGCTGATGGAGTTGTAATTGAAGATATATCGCCCAACCGAGTTACAGTAGAAAAAATACCAGAAGAAATTGCCGAAGAAGAAGATGAGCACGTAAGTGGGGAGATACCAGAGGAAATAATAACAGAAGCAGTCACACATTTCAAAAAATTGACAACCGATACACCAAAGTCAAGAATTTGGCGTGCAAGACGGAGACCACAAGCCGTGCAATTCAAGCAATCGTCAGCAAACAAAACATACATTCGCAAAGCAGAAAATGACGAAACAACAACTATCCATGTTATTAGAACATCTGGGTATCTCAGTCGATGATTCAGAGCAGGAAGTAGATAATGGTTTGTTTTTAAGTAATGAAACAGAAAACGAAGAAGAAGATGAAGCTATTTTGGAAAAAATGGCAACTAACATGTTGAACGGAATTCTAACCAAAACAACATTGCCAAAGTATAAACAAAAGTTATCATAACCCACCATCCGTGATGTAGTGACCCGGAAATTTCCGACCAAATTTAAACTTTAATCTTTATATGTTTCCGACACGATAAGCAAAATCTGTAATGTTAAGTCTCGAAAGTTTTAAAATCTATATTCATGTATTCAATTACCCTTTGACCATGCCTGACGATTCACGAACAATTAATTGTAATTAGATATGTGTGTATGAATATATAAATAATAATTCGAAATATAATCTGAAGTATTATATGTTGTTGTTATTAAAAAGTAATAAAATAAAAATTTGATATTATAATAATTATTTAAAAATATATCTATATATATAAATTAAGTATATTAAAAATAAATATTTAATGATTGTAATATTCGTTGGACGTTTTGATTATTATTTAGAGAGGTTCAATTCGAACTTATTTTATTTTAAAATAAACACTGATCCGAAAATGAGTTCTATAAATTTTAGGCTTATTAAAAATGTATTTAGGAACTATTTGTTAAGTTTTAACATTTTTTATATTTTACCCATAAATGAGAGGGACAGTTGATGTAATTTTTATTTATTAAATTAGTGACTCGATTTTATACCATAATGACAAAAATAATTAAAGCTAGTTAATTTAAAAATATAAAAATTTCTGAAGACTTTTTATTCGCCACTGAGTGAACAACGGGGCTCGATATAATAGTCCGTAAAAACCGTCGGTAGGATATTCCAAATTCAAGGCTGCTATATATTCCTCACATGTGATATTATGATTTTAATATTATTAATATTTATGTATTATTTATTATTTATACACGAGACTTGCTCAATTCATTTTCATCCCTGAATGGAATATTACTGTGTATACAATTGACAAGCACTTACTCTTTTGTTATTTGTTTGATTCACCAATTAATTCTATATTCATATTTATACATATACATACTTACAGAGAAATCTCTAAAAACTCATTTCATGTGCTTAAAACCCATTTCACCCAACAACGTCACCACCATAGTTCTATTTCATGTTTGAGGTTTGAACCACAACCACCACCTTTATAATCCATCACCACCCTACCACCGTAGAACCACCATGTTCCACCACGTGCAATCACCACAACCTTCACGATACGTCTCTCTCTTGTTTCGGTTTTCAACCACCTCCTTTCACCACCTCATTCTTTATATATAAACATACATGATACATGATTTCCACAACCATTAAACCTTGCTCGATTTGCTACTGCTGTTGGGTTTCGATTACCAAAAATCCAAAACAACAAAACCCCACCATGACTATCTTCACCACTCCAACATTAAGAACAAAAACCAACTGCATCTTTCTGTTTCCATCCACGCATACAACCACCATGAAACCACCATCTCAACCTCTAACTCTCATTTCTCACTTATATTTTTCAGTTTTCCCAGTCAAACACTACCACATACATCGTGATTGATACCATATCACTGCTATTATTTTAATTGTTACAGCTACGATGATACCACGATCTGTTTTGCAGCCACCCAACACCTCAACCATCGAACTACAGTTGATGTCGTGCTCCTGTTTGACGTTACAACTACCTGTATAATTGTTTTTCAATGAAACCCATTTATAATTTGTTGAAATAGGTTTCTGTTTCAATAACCAAACCAAACAACCCTTGTACTTCTGTTATTAACGAAGATCACCTGCTATTATGAGTCATTGTTTGTTGTTTGGTGTCGATCGAGGTAGATGAACCTTAAACCGATGACCTACTGTTATAAATTTCTGTTTCCTTTTGTTGAAACCCAAACCCATCGATTAATATAACTAAATATGTTAGCGGCTGTTTGGATCCATTAAACCGAATGGATAGATATGATGATGAAGATGATAGTAGAAAGAAAAAGAGGACGGCTGTTAAAATTTATTCAAGCACCACCGACGTTTTTTCTTCTTCTTTTATTTCTCATTTCTTAAACTAAACCTATTAAACGTTGGGCCGAGATCTTGTTCTTTGTTGGGCTACGAGTTATATTTTTTTCTATTGTTGGGCTTGTGAAACTGTCTGGGCCAAAAGAATGATTGGGTCGACTAGTTGAATGGAGGAAGAAAAATAGGGAACGAAATACATACGGGTTATAGAAAATTAGGAGGGTTTTAATTCAGAAAAACAGTTATGGAGGAGCGGTCTTAGGCTTTTCAAGGGAGCGAGTAGTCATGGGTTCGAGTCTCGTCTGGAGCATATCTTTTTAGAAAAAGCTTGGAGAGGGTATACACTTATTTTATTTGCTATCATTGTTAATTAGTTATTATTTTGTTTATTAGTATTATTATTATTGTTATTGTTATTATTAGTATTATAATTATAATTATAATTATAAGTATCATAATTGTATTTATTATTATTATCATAAAAATAAGTATTATATTTATTATTGTTATTATTATTATATTATTATTATTATTATTATTATTATTATTATTATTATTATTATTATTATTATTATTATTAAAAACTATCATTTTTATTAAAATCATTATTTTTTTACAATAATAGTATTATTTTTATCATTAGTATCCTTAGTACTATTATCATTATCATTAATTCGTATCATTATTATTAATATATCATTATCGGTAATATTAAAATATTTTAATGAAACACATAAGTTATAACTTGATATCACTAATAAATACGTATATAAATTGTTCGATTACGATTACATGTTTTAATATATATATATAAATAATACAGGTTCGTGAATCCGAGGCCAACCCTATACTTGTTCAATGTCGTTCTATGTATTTTTACTACAAAATACAGTATGGTGAGTTTCATTTGATTCCCTTTTACTCTTTACATTTTGGGACTGAGAATACATGCGCTATTTTTATAACTGCTTATTTAAATGCTTTTGAAATATATTTTGAACTGCGAATACATGCAAATGCTTTATTAACTGTTTTACAATATTTATATGCGTGAGTTTCATTAATCCCTTTTTAAATGCTTTTGCAATATATATTTTTGGGACTGAGAATACATGCGCTATTTTTATAAATGTTTTTACGAAATAGACACAAGTAATCAAAGCTACATTATATGGTTGAATTATCGAAATCGAATATGCCCCTTTTTATTAAGTCTGGTAATCTAAGAATTAGGGAACAGACACCCTAATTGACGCGAACTCTAAAGATAGATCTATCGGGCCCAACAAGCCCCATCCAAAGTACCGGATGTTTTAGTACTTCGAAACTTATATCATGTCCGAAGGAGGATCCCGGAAATGATGGGGGTATTCTAATATGCATATTGTTAAGGTCGGTTACCAGGTGTTCAATCCATATGAACGATATTTTTGTCTCTATGCATGGGACGTAAGTTTATGAGAAATGGAAATATGAAATCTTGTGGTCAATTAAAATTATGAAATGATTATTTATGTTAAACTAATGAACTCACCAACCTTTTGGTTGACACTTGAAAGCATGTTTATTCTCAGGTATGAAAGAAACGTTCCGCTGTGCATTTGCTCATTTTAAAGACAGTATTTGGAGTCGATCATCGCAATGGAACCAGTTGTTGGCGACTTCGTCCAGATGGTTTAGGACGGGTCCTTTCAGTTGGTATCAGAGCGGTGGTCGTAGCGAACCAGGTCTGCATTAGTGTGTCTAACTGATAAGTCGTTAGGATGCTTTAGTGAGTCTGGACTTCGACCGTGTCTGCATGTCCAAAGTTTTGCTTATCATTTTGTGTCGAAAATCATCTGCTTATCATCCTTTGGAAATTACCTACTTATTATTCTTAATCTAGACACGTTTTACTGCATTGACTGCAGGAATAGTGTATAGACAAAATTCAGATCTTAGTGTATCTGACAATTCATATCTTAGCGTATCTGACAATTCATATCTTAGCGTATCTGACAATTCATATCTTAGCGTATCTGACAATTCATATCTTGGCGTATCTGTTACCGTAGACCTTGTCTGATATCTCTCGTAAATTTCTACTCAATTTAAGGGATCCTGGTACTATATATATCTATGTAAATTATGCATTGAGAATACCATCCAACTATCAATTACTATCACTAAACTCTTCATATCAAAAATCTTTCCTGAGATCGCGTAAGATGGCCTCTACGAATCGATCAAATTCCTCTGACTCCGAAGACAGCATGACAGGAGCACATCAATCAATCAACTATCGTGATTACTGGAGAAAATGGGGGTGGGTTCGCGACATACTCACTCTATGGAGAAGGGAAGAAGGTACTCCATATCATGAATCGAACCTACCACCTAACCTTGGAGTACTCGACCCGCTCACTGGCGAACCTGTTCGCAACACCGTTTATACCCTTTTTGCCAGAATTTTTCGTCTTGAGACTACCATTAATGGAACTAGAAAAGATATCCAATCTCTACCTCACATTGATAACCAACCAGGGTTAGTAGAAGAAGTTAAAGAACTCCGAGCTCGAGTGTTAACTTTAGAGAGCACGGTACACAGTCTGCAAACACCAGCAGTATCACCAACACCAGTCACATCACCAACCTTAGCACCAACAACACTAGTACCACCAACAACAACATCCGCATCACCAGCTTCGACATCTCATTCTATACCTCAAGTATAATCATCGTTCTACGTATCGTTCTATCTATTTTATTTTCGTTCGACATGGCGATTATGTAATCTTTAATGTTTTAGAAATTATATATTCTTGCTCTAATGATAAATCAAATGAGAGCAATATCACATTAACTCATTA
The DNA here is from genome assembly GCF_046630445.1 of Rutidosis leptorrhynchoides. Classification (NCBI taxonomy): domain Eukaryota; kingdom Viridiplantae; phylum Streptophyta; class Magnoliopsida; order Asterales; family Asteraceae; genus Rutidosis; species Rutidosis leptorrhynchoides. Next base: position 233,400,899 of record NC_092343.1, on the reverse strand, counting down.
AATTCATGATTACATCTAAAGAAAATATATACGTATATATGTTTTCATAAAGATTGTAATTAAAAATTCTTTTGTACAAACTATTAATGGTGAAAATATTTTAACGGGTAGGTAATACCCGAGGAGTATTTAGATATCACATTAATAAGTTACACTGTACATTCTTCGGAATTGATTCAACGATCATTTACTATACTATTTACAACCACCGATTTACGTATCCGTTCACCAAAGAATAACTATTTTCATTCAAATTCAATTTCATATTTGGATTTTGATCTATCAGAATCCAACAAGTGGCATAATGAAGAAATAATGGACACAATAAAAATTGATTAGAAACAGACTAATTGACAATATGAAATTTTGTTAAGAAACCACGCTAACAAAATCCTAGCTAACTGTTCCTAGCTAACTGTTAATTCCATATTACATTTTATTTATCGCAATTTATTTTATCGCAATTTTAATTCTCGCAATTTTATTTATCGTCATTTAATTTCTGTTATTTACTTTACGCACTTTATTTATCGTCATTTAATTTCTGTTATTTATTTTATGCACTTTAAATATCGGGACACGTATACAAAGTTTTGACATATCATATCGACACATCTATATATATTATTTGGAATCACCATAGACGCTCTATATGCAGTAATGATCGAGTTCTCTATACAGGGTTGAGGTTGATTCTATAATAATATATATACTTTGAGTTGTGATCGAGTCTGAGACGTATACGGGTCACGACACATATTAATTAATTCGAATATTGTATATTAAACTATATGAATTATTGGACTGTTACTGTGGACTATCGACTGTGGACTAATAACATTGGACAATTAAAATGAATTAAAATATTGAATATAACATATGAAACTAAACAATTCTTCAAGTTTGCCACTTGATTTCGTCTTAAACATCATTTGTATCTTCACGACTACATTCTGCGTTCAAACCTTTCAGGATTCTTGAAAACACCTCAATCAAGAGGATGAATCAACCGCACTTCATCTACGGAAGAAAACATTGATGCATTTAGTTATGCATCTGAAAAATTCTCGAAAACTGAGTAAACGTTTAACACGTAGTTGTGCTAATTCCTTTAGTGTTATTATTACCCAAAATTACTTGGTAGTTCCTTTCAAAGTAGCAAATTTTGTCACCGCTCCAGAAAATCAACTTCGACTTTTCGTTCGAAACAACCTTATTATCACCTTGTTTATATGTATGCTCTTTTATTGTTACTGGGGAACCTTTTATATTCCACAATATTACCGTCTGCGTTTAATCATCTAAAAACACAATTCTCTTGAAATCAACTCGGATTGATAACCAATGATTCGGATATGGTAGCAGTAAATGTAGAGGAATCGGCAATCAGTACTTTGGAAACTCACAGCATATCTACATCAACAGTTATATGTATAACATTTATCTTCTAGAATAATGACCTTTCATTCTGAAATTTTGAAAAGCACCCAGTCTACAAATCAATACTCTGAATATTGAAAAAAAAAAAAAAAAAAAAGCTGAATGAAGCAACAGAAACCGTAGACAACCGTAAACGATCTTAACAGCCAGAAGTTTGATAATAAAAAATAGTTTGTTGGAAAAGCTCAGAAAAGTTGGAGCTGGAAAACAGATTGAGCTAACCATGAAGGAGACCAAGGACAAATACAAGGACCAAACCCTATATTCAAAGAATCTAGGTAATTCTGGATCCGATGAAATCTTTAGAGAATATTCTGCTCCGAAGTCATGTTAAAATCTTGCGGAAAATCTTTCTCCATCAACCATCGAACTTAGAAATTCCAAAATATCATCATCAATATCTTCGATATTTCCGAGGATATTTTCATAAATATTCTCGTCCGAAATTATATACCTCTTCGTGCTTCCTGTGTATCATTATATTGGAAACATTCAATAGAAAATTTAGTACCGAAAAGCAGATCATGCAGAATTATGAAGAAAGCCATGGACAAATCACAAAGAATAAGTTTGACTTCAAAGAATCCAAATGATTCAATGTCTGTTAAAGTCCTTAGTGAATATCTTGCTCCTTACTCTAAACTATTGCAGACAATAGTTTCTATCATACTCTGATCTTAGATATTCCGAGATATCATCGTATCTTCCATTATAAATATCCTCCATATTTCTGAAGATATTTTTATAATTATTCTTATCTGAAATCATCAATCTCTTCGTGTTATCAGTGTTACATCATATAGAAACTGTTAGTTTCTATATTCTATAAACTTTCGAGCTTAAAATATGAATGTTATTGAAGTAATGTTGGGAACTGATGCATGAGTTAGTATAATATAATGACACTTGATCAACGTGATTATATTACAGTAATTCATGCTGAGTTTCTAATGGAATGTGATGATTCACAGTACCATCATCATGTGCCATTTACACGACTCTTACATTCTATCTAATTTCTAAACATATCAAGAAAATATTTTCTTGATGATTCAGTCTTTTCCGGGAGATTCTGGTAATTTGACAAAGCAAGATCGTACCATTACGATTCCCTTCTTAGAACATTAACTATATTCATTTCAAAATTCATACCTACGAATTCTGAACCATTATTCGCTTGGCTTTTAGTCGGGAAGAGGAGATAAAAGTATGGAACTCTTGAATATAAAAGAAAATATAAAGCTCGACAACAACACATAAATTACAAACCGTGTATATCAATACGTATCGCAACGTAAAGACACGGGAGAATTAAAAACACTATAACCCCAAGGTAAGGGTAAAAGAAAATAACTTCCTCCGGTGGTAGTTGAAAAAGAAGAATGACAGATATGAAAGTTAAGAGTATATTAAGGATCAGAATAGGATGGAGCATATCGACGAATGCTTTAAGGTATGAATTGAGAGAGAAAGAACAGATGGTGTGAGTTGTAAGGAAACGATGGGAGTGGATTTATAGTGAAATATCCGACAGATCAATCGAAACAGATTATTGTATTTAATCAAAGAAGATCCAGATTTCCTTGATTATCGAAGAATCAAATTTTATTGCGAAGATTTTCTTTAAATCTCATGAATTCCGGAAATCAATCATAACCACGTCATCGGTTAAAACGCATATACATTTACTCATTTCACTTTTCCGCGATAGCTTCACTTATACTCTTCACGTAAGCAATTGATTTTATCCATATTACTCAATGATGATAAAACCCTATTTATCAACTCATATTTGTCATGAAAACATTCTTATTGTTATCCATGACGACCTCTATCAAATTTCGGGACGAAATTTCTTTTAACGGGTAGGTACTGTAGTGACCCGGAAATTTCCGACCAAATTTAAACTTTAATCTTTATATGTTTCCGACACGATAAGCAAAATCTGTAATGTTAAGTCTCGAAAGTTTTAAAATCTATATTCATGTATTCAATTACCCTTTGACCATGCCTGACGATTCACGAACAATTAATTGTAATTAGATATGTGTGTATGAATATATAAATAATAATTCGAAATATAATCTGAAGTATTATATGTTGTTGTTATTAAAAAGTAATAAAATAAAAATTTGATATTATAATAATTATTTAAAAATATATCTATATATATAAATTAAGTATATTAAAAATAAATATTTAATGATTGTAATATTCGTTGGACGTTTTGATTATTATTTAGAGAGGTTCAATTCGAACTTATTTTATTTTAAAATAAACAGTGATCCGAAAATGAGTTCTATAAATTTTAGGCTTATTAAAAATGTATTTAGGAACTATTTGTTAAGTTTTAACATTTTTTATATTTTACCCATAAATGAGAGGGACAGTTGATGTAATTTTTATTTATTAAATTAGTGACTCGATTTTATACCATAATGACAAAAATAATTAAAGCTAGTTAATTTAAAAATATAAAAATTTTCTGAAGACTTTTTATTCGCCACTGAGTGAACAACGGGGCTCGATATAATAGTCCGTAAAAACCGTCGGTAGGATATTCCAAATTCAAGGCTGCTATATATTCCTCACATGTGATATTATGATTTTAATATTATTAATATTTATGTATTATTTATTATTTATACACGAGACTTGCTCAATTCATTTTCATCCCTGAATGGAATATTACTGTGTATACAATTGACAAGCACTTACTCTTTTGTTATTTGTTTGATTCACCAATTAATTCTATATTCATATTTATACATATACATACTTACAGAGAAATCTCTAAAAACTCATTTCATGTGCTTAAAACCCATTTCACCCAACAACGTCACCACCATAGTTCTATTTCATGTTTGAGGTTCGAACCACAACCACCACCTTTATAATCCATCACCACCCTACCACCGTAGAACCACCATGTTCCACCACGTGCAATCACCACAACCTTCACGATACGTCTCTCTCTTGTTTCGGTTTTCAACCACCTCCTTTCACCACCTCATTCTTTATATATAAACATACATGATACATGATTTCCACAACCATTAAACCTTGCTCGATTTGCTACTGCTGTTGGGTTTCGATTACCAAAAATCCAAAACAACAAAACCCCACCATGACTATCTTCACCACTCCAACATTAAGAACAAAAACCAACTGCATCTTTCTGTTTCCATCCACGCATACAACCACCATGAAACCACCATCTCAACCTCTAACTCTCATTTCTCACTTATATTTTTCAGTTTTCCCAGTCAAACACTACCACATACATCGTGATTGATACCATATCACTGCTATTATTTTAATTGTTACAGCTACGATGATACCACGATCTGTTTTGCAGCCACCCAACACCTCAACCATCGAACTACAGTTGATGTCGTGCTCCTGTTTGACGTTACAACTACCTGTATAATTGTTTTTCAATGAAACCCATTTATAATTTGTTGAAATAGGTTTCTGTTTCAATAACCAAACCAAACAACCCTTGTACTTCTGTTATTAACGAAGATCACCTGCTATTATGAGTCATTGTTTGTTGTTTGGTGTCGATCGAGGTAGATGAACCTTAAACCGATGACCTACTGTTATAAATTTCTGTTTCCTTTTGTTGAAACCCAAACCCATCGATTAATATAACTAAATATGTTAGCGGCTGTTTGGATCCATTAAACCGAATGGATAGATATGATGATGAAGATGATAGTAGAAAGAAAAAGAGGACGGCTGTTAAAATTTATTCAAGCACCACCGACGTTTTTTCTTCTTCTTTTATTTCTCATTTCTTAAACTAAACCTATTAAACGTTGGGCCGAGATCTTGTTCTTTGTTGGGCTACGAGTTATATTTTTTTCTATTGTTGGGCTTGTGAAACTGTCTGGGCCAAAAGAATGATTGGGTCGACTAGTTGAATGGAGGAAGAAAAATAGGGAACGAAATACATACGGGTTATAGAAAATTAGGAGGGTTTTAATTCAGAAAAACAGTTATGGAGGAGCGGTCTTAGGCTTTTCAAGGGAGCGAGTAGTCATGGGTTCGAGTCTCGTCTGGAGCATATCTTTTTAGAAAAAGCTTGGAGAGGGTATACACTTATTTTATTTGCTATCATTGTTAATTAGTTATTATTTTGTTTATTAGTATTATTATTATTGTTATTGTTATTATTAGTATTATAATTATAATTATAATTATAAGTATCATAATTGTATTTATTATTATTATCATAAAAATAAGTATTATATTTATTATTGTTATTATTATTATATTATTATTATTATTATTATTATTATTATTAAAAACTATCATTTTTATTAAAATCATTATTTTTTTACAATAATAGTATTATTTTTATCATTAGTATCCTTAGTACTATTATCATTATCATTAATTCGTATCATTATTATTAATATATCATTATCGGTAATATTAAAATATTTTAATGAAACACATAAGTTATAACTTGATATCACTAATAAATACGTATATAAATTGTTCGATTACGATTACATGTTTTAATATATATATATAAATAATACAGGTTCGTGAATCCGAGGCCAACCCTATACTTGTTCAATGTCGTTCTATGTATTTTTACTACAAAATACAGTATGGTGAGTTTCATTTGATTCCCTTTTACTCTTTACATTTTGGGACTGAGAATACATGCGCTATTTTTATAACTGCTTATTTAAATGCTTTTGAAATATATTTTGAACTGCGAATACATGCAAATGCTTTATTAACTGTTTTACAATATTTATATGTTTGAGTTTCATTAATCCCTTTTTAAATGCTTTTGCAATATATATTTTTGGGACTGAGAATACATGCGCTATTTTTATAAATGTTTTTACGAAATAGACACAAGTAATCAAAGCTACATTATATGGTTGAATTATCGAAATCGAATATGCCCCTTTTTATTAAGTCTGGTAATCTAAGAATTAGGGAACAGACACCCTAATTGACGCGAACTCTAAAGATAGATCTATCGGGCCCAACAAGCCCCATCCAAAGTACCGGATGTTTTAGTACTTCGAAACTTATATCATGTCCGAAGGAGGATCCCGGAAATGATGGGGGTATTCTAATATGCATATTGTTAAGGTCGGTTACCAGGTGTTCAATCCATATGAATGATATTTTTGTCTCTATGCATGGGACGTAAGTTTATGAGAAATGGAAATATGAAATCTTGTGGTCAATTAAAATTATGAAATGATTATTTATGTTAAACTAATGAACTCACCAACCTTTTGGTTGACACTTGAAAGCATGTTTATTCTCAGGTATGAAAGAAACGTTCCGCTGTGCATTTGCTCATTTTAAAGACAGTATTTGGAGTCGATCATCGCAATGGAACCAGTTGTTGGCGACTTCGTCCAGATGGTTTAGGACGGGTCCTTTCACGTGAAGCGACAATAGATAACTTTTGCGCGTTAATAACAGGGGAACCAGCAACAAAACCACCTGCAATGGTTAAATCAACTCAATATTTCATTAATCACATAGCAAATTATCCACTCCCGAAAAATTTGGGGATACCATGAATTGGAGTTTATGACGGAACAACAGACCCATAAGATTTCTTAGCGATGTTTGAAGGAGTGAGGCGTCTACAAAATTAGGAGGATGAAGTAGTCTGTCATTTGTTTTCGATGCTTTTACAAAAAATGGCAAGAGAATGTATAAGTAACTAGAGGGGTGAATAGTTACTTAGTTGATTTTTTACAAAGTTTTTCGATTTAGAACTTGAGATGACTATAGTGAAATTTGATTTGTTTGTTCACAAGTAATGTATATATAAACAAAACGGATAAGAGAACAAACACAGAGATTTATAGTGGTTCGGGAAGATGTTAACTAATCTTCCTTAATCCACTCCTTAATTCTAACGAATTGAGGGTTTGTTTCACTACGATACTCCAGACTAGGTGGAGTGTCCGGATACAACACTAGCTCCTCGATAAACCACAACTTATGAATCTTTACGTCCCTTTGAAGAATTCATAATCACCAAATGCTCTTACCACAAGATCATAATTATCAAACTTAGTGAAACCTTAACTATCTTCTAGATCCCTTTAAGAAGATAGTTTACAAGTAAACTCACAAATAAGTTTACAATCACTCTTGCTAGAATCACTATGAATAGTTTACAATAATATTTGATTGATATCAGTAAATATATGAAAATGTAAGTGCAACAGGTGAGTCTTCAGTTGCTCAAAGTCTTGGCTTTTATAGGCAAGAAAATTTCAAACCACACCCTGTGCGGCTCACCTCACGGTCGACCGTGGGTCGATCATGCAGGTCCTGACTTTTGAATTTGTAGCCATTTGAGACCTTTAAGTTTGTCACTTTCTGTAACAACCCAACCCAATATACAAACGATCACGCAGAAATATCAAATAAAAAAAAATTCTTTGTGCAGCATAGTGGCGCGGCGCACCATTTGACCTGGAGCGGCGCTCCATTTCGGTCTGTCCAAAATCCAACTTAGCGAAAAAGATTGACCACTTCCCGACGTATTTAGACAAAACGCTTTTCACAACATATTCATATATGAAAAACTAACACGTTCCATTAATAAAATAAGTTTTACGAGGCGGGGCCCACATCGACCCAAATTACCCTTTAAGTACAAAATACAAGTTTCGACCCCACAATTTTAAACACAAAATAAGAGCCGAGCATGGCGATTGGGGATATGCTACCCAATCCTAATTCAATCCAAAAGCAAGATCCTCTAAAGTAAACTACGCAAGTCCACTAGTCCTCATGCTTACCCGATCCATCGTCTCCATGCAATCTATAAAAAAGTAAACAACGAGAGGGTAAGCTAACGCTTAGTGAATGTAAAGATACTATGCACATACATATGCATAAAATGGCTACGCATCACCAAGCATCAAAATAGCACATACCGTCTCCGCATGGTAAACAAACTACAAAGAGCACATTACATAAAGTAGCTACACGCTACGTAATCGCCAAGCTAACATCACACAATTAGCTACAACACAACAATAAGTATATACGCGTATATAACAAATATAATTAAACAATAAAGATAAGGTTAACCCCTTAACCCAAACCACATGAAGGTCGGTCGAACTACCCGAGCCTTAGTGAACTCGCACTACCCGAGGTTCACTTCCTTCACCACTTCTACAACCGAGGTTGGCCGAACTGTAGTGACCCGAACTTTTCCATGTTTATATATATTAATTGAGATTGATATTTACATGATTAAATGTTTCCAACATGTTAAGCAATCAAACTTGTTAAGACTTGATTAATTGAAATATGTTTCATATAGACAATTGACCACCCAAGTTGACCGGTGATTCACGAACGTTAAAACTTGTAAAAACTATATGATGACATATATATGGATATATATATAGTTAACATGATACTATGATAAGTAAACATATCATTAAGTATATTAACAATGAACTACATATGTAAAAACAAGACTACTAACTTAATGATTTTTAAACGAGACATATATGTAACGATTATCGTTGTAAAGACATTTAATGTATATATATATCATATTAAGAGATATTCATACATGATAATATCATAATAATATAATAATTTAAAATCTCATTTGATATTATAAACATTGGGTTAACAACATTTAACAAGATCGTTAACCTAAAGGTTTCAAAACAACACTTACATGTAACGACTAACGATGACTTAACGACTCAGTTAAAATGTATATACATGTAGTGTTTTAATATGTATTTATACACTTTTGAAAGACTTCAATACACTTATCAAAATACTTCTACTTAACAAAAATGCTTACAATTACATCCTCGTTCAGTTTCATCAACAATTCTACTCGTATGCACCCGTATTCGTACTCGTACAATACACATCTTTTAGATGTATGTACTATTAGTATATACACTCCAATGATTAGCTCTTAGCAGCCCATGTGAGTCACCTAACACATGTGGGAACCATCATTTGGCAACTAGCATGAAATATCTCATAAAATTACAAAAATATGAGTAATCATTCATGACTTATTTACATGAAAACAAAATTACATATCCTTTATATCTAATCCATACACCAACGACCAAAAACACCTACAAACACTTTCATTCTTTAATTTTCTTCATCTAATTGATCTCTCTCAAGTTCTATCTTCAAGTTCTAAGTGTTCTTCATATATTCTACAAGTTCTAGTTACATAAAATCAAGAATACTTTCAAGTTTGCTAGCTCACTTCCAATCTTGTAAGGTGATCATCCAACCTCAAGAAATCTTTGTTTCTTACAGTAGGTTATCATTCTAATACAAGGTAATAATCATATTCAAACTTTGGTTCAATTTCTATAACTATAACAATCTTATTTCAAGTGATGATCTTACTTGAACTTGTTTTCGTGTCATGATTCTGCTTCAAGAACTTCGAGCCATCCAAGGATCCATTGAAGCTAGATCCATTTTTCTCTTTTCCAATAGGTTTATCCAAGGAACTTAAGGTAGTAATTATGTTCATAGCATCATTCAATTCATACATATAAAGCTATCTTATTCGAAGGTTTAAACTTGTAATCACTAGAACATAGTTTAGTTAATTCTAAACTTGTTCGCAAACAAAAGTTAATCCTTCTAACTTGACTTTTAAAATCAACTAAACACATGTTCTATATCTATATGATATGCTAACTTAATGATTTAAAACCTGGAGACACGAAAAACTCCGTAAAACCGGATTTACGCCGTCGTAGTAACACCGCGGGCTGTTTTGGGTTAGTTAATTAAAAACTATGATAAACTTTGATTTAAAAGTTGTTATTCTGAGAAAATGATTGTTATTATGAACATGAAACTATATCCAAAAATTATGGTTAAACTCAAAGTGGAAGTATGTTTTCTAAAATGGTCATCTAGACGTCGTTCTTTCGACTGAAATGACTACCTTTACAAAAACGACTTGTAACTTATTTTTCCGACTATAAACCTATACATTTTCTATTTAGATTCATAAAATAGAGTTCAATATGAAACCATAACAATTTGATTCACTCAAAACGGATTTAAAATGAAGAAGTTATGGGTAAAACAAGATTGGATAATTTTTCTCATTTTAGCTACGTGAAAATTGGTAACAAATCTATTCCAACCATAACTTAATCAACTTGTATTGTATATTATGTAATCTTGAGATACCATAGACACGTATACAATGTTTCGACCTATCATGTCGACACATCTATATATATTTCAGAACAACCATAGACACTCTATATGTGAATGTTGGAGTTAGCTATACAGGGTTGAGGTTGATTCCAAAATATATATAGTTTGAGTTGTGATCAATACTGAGATACGTATACACTGGGTCGTGGATTGATTCAAGATAATATTTATCGATTTATTTCTGTACATCTAACTGTGGACAACTAGTTGTAGGTTACTAACGAGGACAGCTGACTTAATAAACTTAAAACGTCAAAATATATTAAAAGTGTTGAAAATATATTTTGAACATACTTTGATATATATGTATATATTGTTATAGGTTCGTGAATCAACCAGTGGCCAAGTCTTGCTTCCCGACGAAGTAAAAATCTGTGAAAGTGAGTTATAGTCCCACTTTTAAAATCTAATATTTTTGGGATGAGAATACATGCAGGTTTTATAAATGATTTACAAAATAGACACAAGTACGTGAAACGACATTCTATGGTTGAATTATTGAAATCGAATATGCCCCTTTTATAAAGTCTGGTAATCTGAGAATTAGGGAACAGACACCCTAATTGACGCAAATCCTAAAGATAGATCTATTGGGCCTAACAAACCCCATCCAAAGTACCGGATGCTTTAGTACTTCGAAATTTATATCATATCCGAAGGGTGTCCCGGAATGATGGGGATATTCTTATATATGCATCTTGTTAATGTCGGTTACCAGGTGTTCACCATATGAATGATTTTTATCTCTATGTATGGGATGTGTATTGAAATATGAAATCTTGTGGTCTATTATTATGATTTGATATATATAGGTTAAACCTATAACTCACCAACATTTTTGTTGACGTTTTAAGCATGTTTATTCTCAGGTGATTATTAAGAGCTTCCGCTGTCGCATACTTAAATAAGGACGAGATTTGGAGTCCATGCTTGTATGATATTGTGTAAAAACTGCATTCAAGAAACTTATTTTGTTGTAACATATTTGTATTGTAAACCATTATGTAATGGTCGTGTGTAAACAGGATATTTTCGATTATCATTATTTGATAATCTACGTAAAGTTTTTTAAACCTTTATTGATGAAATAAAGGTTATGGTTTGTTTTAAAATGAATGCAGTCTTTGAAAAACGTCTCATATAGAGGTCAAAACCTCGCAACGAAATCAATTAATATGGAACGTTTTTAATCAATAAGAACGGGACATTTCAGTTGGTATCAGAGCGTTGGTCTTAGAGAACCAGAATTTTGCATTAGTGTGTCTTATCGAGTTTGTTAGGATGCATTAGTGAGTCCGGACTTCGACCGTGTTTACTTGAAAAATGATTGCTTAACAAATTTTGTTGGAAACTATATATTTTTAACATGTGAATATTATGTGATATATTAATCTCTTAACGCGTTTGATATTATGTGATAGATGTCTACCTCTAGAACAAGTCCCATTGACTCACCTAATAATAATGAAGAGTCAAATGTAAATTGGAATGATTCGTGGACTGATTCACAAGTTCCCGAAGAGGAACCGGAAGAAGAGTCGGAACCGGAAGAAGAATCGGAACCGGAAGAAGAATTGGAACCGGATGAAGAAATAGAACCGGTGGGAGAAATAATAAAACGGTTAAGTAAAAGAAAATCCTCAACCAGCCGACCAAGGTTAATTATGGTCAATGGTGTTTCCGCTAAGGAAGCAAAATATTGGGAGGAATACCAATTCTCCGATGAATCGGATTCCGACGAGAATTCCGATGATGTTATAGAAATTACCCCAACTGAATTTAAAAAGGCAAAAGAAAATAATAAGGGAAAGGGCATAAAAATAGAGAAATCTAATTCCAACCCCGATGAACTTTATATGTATCGTCAACCCCCGAAGTCCTTAAGTTGTAACAATGACCCGGGAACCTCTAAACCACCAGGTTTTTCTAAACCAATGTGGATAACGACGGCTCGTATTAGGGGAACATCATATATCCCTAGAAACTTGGCAAAACGAACCAAAACCGAAGAAGAAGAAACAAGCGAGTCGGAATAAGATAGTTGTATTCGTGTGGTGTAATATATGTAATATAGTGTGCTTATGCTTTATGATATATGTAAAAATTGCTTGTATTAATAAGTATTTTTTTTTATGAATCTAACTCTTGTCTATTTTACAGTATAAAAACATAAAATGGATAGACAACCCAATATTTTAAGAGATCTACCCGGAGACATGATTGATGAAATCTTGTCTAGAGTCAGTCAGAATTCTTCGGCACAACTATTTAAGGCGAGATCAGTTTGTAAGACATTCGAAGAACGTTCCAAGAATGTCTTGGTTTATAAGAGACTTTCGTTTGAAAGATGGGGGATATCACATTGGGAAACCCATAAGTTACGATGTGTTTACTTTGACGCATATATTGCGGGGAACCCAAATGCTATTTTACGCAACGGGTTAAGAAATTATTTTGACTCAATGTATCCGAATATAGGACTTCATGATTTAGAAAAAGCGGCTAACATGCAACATAAAGAAGCATGCTATGCTTACGGGTTAGTAATGTTCGCTTCTCACCAAAGTGAGAAAAAGAACATCGGGCTACAGCTATTAAACAAAACGTTCCCACAAGTGACGGAGTCGGTAATTGGGGTAAGAAATGAGGTTTTTAGATTGTTACGGGACTGTTGGACGTTACGTAACCCTCGTCCCTTTGACGACGTTACAACACGCTGTCTTATCAATGGCCATAACGGTTATGTTCCACAAGACCAAGGATGGGAAGTAATCCTAGTAAAACCAGAATGCATGACTTGTTTCTGGACGTATGAATTACTTGTCTTTATTGCCCTTGCTGAACGACTTGTGTACTAGCTAGAATTATCTTCACAACCATCTTGTATTAAATTTATTGTGTGCTATATTTCATGCTATATGTAAAATAAGCGGTATTGTAAGTTTGTAAAATATTGTGTAAAAGTTTGAACGCGAAATATTATTATAATCAGTTTTTCATATAGAATTGTAGTAGTTGAATTGTATATTAGCTACTAAGTATGAACTTAACGGGTAGGTACTACCCGAATTTAAACTTATAAAACGCTAATATGAAGACAAAGCTTTTATAAATGAGTTCATATTATGCTACGAAATACTATTAACTACTCTTAATATTCTGTATGATTAACTTGTTCCATTTAACTATTTTGAAGGAAATGGCACCGACTACTCGACACACCGTGAATATGAATGAAGAGGAATTCCGTACTTTTCTAGCTTCAAACATAGCCGCAGTACAGGCTGCGCTACATACCAACAATAACCTTGGATCTAGCAGTACAGGAAATCGTGTAGGATGCACCTACAAAGAATTCACTGCCTGCAAACCTTTGGAATTTGATGGAACCGAAGGACCGATCGGATTGAAACGGTGGACCGAGAAGGTTGAATCGGTGTTTGCCATAAGTAAGTGTACTGAAGAGGACAAAGTGAAGTACGCTACGCATACCTTCACAGGTTCTGCGTTAACATGGTGGAATACCTATCTAGAGCAAGTGGGACAAGATGATGCGTACGCACTACCGTGGTCAGCATTCAAGCACTTGATGAACGAGAAGTACCGTCCCAGAACTGAGGTCAATAAGCTCAAGACAGAACTTAGAGGGTTACGAACCCAAGGATTTGATATTACCACGTACGAAAGACGATTCACAGAATTGTGCCTATTGTGTCCGGGAGCATTCGAAGATGAGGAAGAGAAGATCGACACGTTTGTGAAAGGATTACCGGAAAGAATCCAAGAAGATATAAGTTCACACGAGCCCGCCTCCATACAACAGGCATGTAGAATGGCTCACAAACTAGTGAACCAGATTGAAGAAAGAATTAAAAGACAGACTGCTGAAGAGGCCAATGTGAAGCAAGTCAAAAGAAAGTGGGAGGAAAACGGTGATAAGAATCACCAATACAACAACAACAGCAATTATAACAATAATCGCAACAATTATCCTAACAATCGCAACATCAATCGCAACTACAACAAACGGCCCAACAACAACAACAACAACAACAGCAACCACAACAATCATCTTAACAACAATAATAACCGCAACAACAACAACAACAATCAGAAGCAGCTATGCCAAAGGTGTGAAAAGTATCACTCGGGGTTCTGCACCAAATTTTGCAACAAGTGTAAAAGAAATGGTCATAGCGCGGCGAAGTGTGATGTCTACGGACCAGGGGTTAACAGAACGAAAGGAACAAATGGTGTCGGAACGAGTAATGGCGGAGCAAGTAGTGTCGGAGCAAGTTATGCCAATGTAGTTTGTTATAAATGTGGAAAACCGGGCCACATTATTAGAAATTGCCCGAACCAGGAGAACACTAATGGACAAGGCCGCGGAAGAGTTTTCAATATTAATTCGGCAGAGGCACAGGAAGACCCGGAGCTTGTTACGGGTACGTTTCTTATTGACAATAAATCTGCTTACGTTTTATTTGATTCGGGTGCGGATAGAAGCTATATGAGTAGAGATTTTTGTGCTAAATTAAGTTGTCCATTGATGCCTTTGGATAGTAAATTTTTACTCGAATTAGCAAATGGTAAATTAATTTCAGCAGATAATATATGTCGGAATCGAGAAATTAAACTGGTTAGCGAAACATTTAAGATTGATTTGATACCAGTAGAGTTAGGGAGTTTTGATGTGATAATCGGTATGGACTGGTTGAAAGAAGTGAAAGCCGAGATCGTTTGTTACAAAAATGAAATTCGCATTATACGAGAAAAAGGAAAACCCTTAATGGTGTACGGAGAAAAGGGAAACACGAAGCTACATCTTATTAGTAATTTGAAGGCACAAAAACTAATAAGAAAAGGTTGCTATGCTGTTCTAGCACACGTCGAGAAAGTACAAACTGAAGAAAAGAGCATCAATGATGTTCCCATTGCAAAAGAATTTCCCGATGTATTTCCGAAAGAATTACCGGGATTACCCCCACATCGATCCGTTGAATTTCAAATAGATCTTGTACCAGGAGCTGCACCAATAGCTCGTGCTCCTTACAGACTCGCACCCAGTGAGATGAAAGAACTGCAAAGCCAATTACAAGAACTTTTAGAGCGTGGTTTCATTCGACCAAGCACATCACCGTGGGGAGCTCCTGTTTTGTTTGTCAAGAAGAAAGATGGTACATTCAGGTTGTGTATCGACTACCGAGAGTTGAACAAACTTACCATCAAGAACCGCTACCCACTACCGAGAATTGACGACTTATTCGATCAACTACAAGGCTCGTCTGTTTATTCAAAGATTGACTTACGTTTCGGGTATCATCAAATGCGGGTGAAAGAAGATGATATTCCAAAGACTGCTTTCAGAACACGTTACGGTCATTACGAGTTTATGGTCATGCCGTTTGGTTTAACTAATGCACCAGCTGTGTTCATGGACCTTATGAACCAAGTGTGTGGACCATACCTTGACAAGTTTGTCATTGTTTTCATTGATGACATACTTATTTACTCAAAGAATGACCAAGAACACGGTGAACATTTGAGAAAGGTGTTAGAAGTATTGAGGAAGGAAGAATTGTACGCTAAGTTTTCAAAGTGTGCATTTTGGTTGGAAGAAGTTCAATTCCTCGGTCACATAGTGAACAAAGAAGGTATTAAGGTGGATCCGGCAAAGATAGAAACTGTTGAAAAGTGGGAAACCCCGAAAACTCCGAAACACATACGCTAGTTTTTAGGACTAGCTGGTTACTACAGAAGGTTCATCCAAGACTTTTCCAGAATAGCAAAACCCTTGACTGCATTAACGCATAAAGGGAAGAAATTTGAATGGAATGATGAACAAGAGAAAGCGTTTCAGTTATTGAAGAAAAAGCTAACTACGGCACCTATATTGTCATTGCCTGAAGGGAATGATGATTTTGTGATTTATTGTGATGCATCAAAGCAAGGTCTCGGTTGTGTATTAATGCAACGAACGAAGGTGATTGCTTATACGTCTAGACAATTGAAGATTCACGAACAAAATTATATGACGCATGATTTGGAATTAGGCGCGGTTGTTTTTGCATTAAAGACTTGGAGGCACTACTTATATGGGGTCAAAAGTATTATATATACCGACCACAAAAGTCTTCAACACATATTTAATCAGAAACAACTGAATATGAGGCAGCGTAGGTGGATTGAATTATTGAATGATTACAACTTTGAGATTCGTTACCACCCTGGGAAGGCAAATGTGGTAGCCGATGCCTTGAGCAGGAAGGACAGAGAACCCATTCGAGTAAAATCTATGAATATAATGATTCATAATAACCTTACTACTCAAATAAAGGAGGCGCAACACGGAGTTTTAAAAGAGGGAAATTTAAAGGATGAAATACCCAAAGGATCGGAGAAGCATCTTCATATTCAGGAAGACGGAACCCGGTATAGGGCTGAAAGGATTTGGGTACCAAAATTTGGAGATATGAGAGAAATGGTACTTAGAGAAGCTCATAAAACCAGATACTCAATACATCCTGGAACGGAGAAGATGTACAAGGATCTCAAGAAACATTTTTGGTGGCCGGGTATGAAAGCCGATGTTGCTAAATACGTAGGAGAATGTTTGACGTGTTCTAAGGTCAAAGCTGAGCATCAGAAACCATCAGGTCTACTTCAACAACCCGAAATCCCGGAATGGAAATGGGAAAACATTACCATGGATTTCATCACTAAATTGCCAAGGACTGCAAGTGGTTTTGATACTATTTGGGTAATAGTTGATCGTCTCACCAAATCAGCACACTTCCTGCCAATAAGAGAAGATGACAAGATGGAGAAGTTAGCACGACTGTATTTGAAGGAAGTCGTCTCCAGACATGGAATACCAATCTCTATTATCTCTGATAGGGATGGCAGATTTATTTCAAGATTCTGGCAGACATTGCAGCAAGCATTAGGAACTCGTCTAGACATGAGTACTGCCTATCATCCACAAACTGATGGGCAGAGTGAAAGGACGATACAAACGCTTGAAGACATGCTACGAGCATGTGTTATTGATTTCGGAAACAGTTGGGATCGACATCTACCGTTAGCAGAATTTTCCTACAACAACAGCTACCATTCAAGCATTGAGATGGCGCCGTTTGAAGCACTTTATGGTAGAAAGTGCAGGTCTCCGATTTGTTGGAGTGAAGTGGGGGATAGACAGATTACGGGTCCAGAGATTATACAAGAAACTACCGAGAAGATCATTCAAATTCAACAACGGTTGAAAACCGCCCAAAGTCGACAAAAGAGCTACGCTGGCATTAAAAGAAAAGATATAGAATTTGAAATTGGAGAGATGGTCATGCTTAAAGTTGCACCTTGGAAAGGCGTTGTTCGATTTGGTAAACGAGGGAAATTAAATCCAAGGTATATTGGACCATTTAAGATTATTGATCGTGTCGGACCAGTAGCTTACCGACTTGAGTTACCTCAACAACTCGCGGCTATACATAACACTTTCCACATCTCGAATTTGAAGAAATGTTTTGCTAAAGAAGATCTCACTATTCCGTTAGATGAAATCCAAATCAACGAAAAACTTCAATTCATCGAAGAACCCGTCAAAATAATGGATCGTGAGGTTAAAAGACTTAAGCAAAACAAGATACCAATTGTTAAGGTTCGATGGAATGCTCGTAGAGGACCCGAGTTCACCTGGGAGCGTGAAGATCAGATGAAGAAGAAATACCCGCATCTATTTCCAGAAGATTCGTCAACACCTTCAACAGCTTAAAATTTCGGGACGAAATTTATTTAACGGGTAGGTACTGTAGTGACCCGAACTTTTCCATGTTTATATATATTAATTGAGATTGATATTTACATGATTAAATGTTTCCAACATGTTAAGCAATCAAACTTGTTAAGACTTGATTAATTGAAATATGTTTCATATAGACAATTGACCACCCAAGTTGACCGGTGATTCACGAACGTTAAAACTTGTAAAAACTATATGATGACATATATATGGATATATATATAGTTAACATGATACTATGATAAGTAAACATATCATTAAGTATATTAACAATGAACTACATATGTAAAAACAAGACTACTAACTTAATGATTTTTAAACGAGACATATATGTAACGATTATCGTTGTAAAGACATTTAATGTATATATATATCATATTAAGAGATATTCATACATGATAATATCATGATAATATAATAATTTAAAATCTCATTTGATATTATAAACATTGGGTTAACAACATTTAACAAGATCGTTAACCTAAAGGTTTCAAAACAACACTTACATGTAACGACTAACGATGACTTAACGACTCAGTTAAAATGTATATACATGTAGTGTTTTAATATGTATTTATACACTTTTGAAAGACTTCAATACACTTATCAAAATACTTCTACTTAACAAAAATGCTTACAATTACATCCTCGTTCAGTTTCATCAACAATTCTACTCGTATGCACCCGTATTCGTACTCGTACAATACACAGCTTTTAGATGTATGTACTATTAGTATATACACTCCAATGATCAGCTCTTAGCAGCCCATGTGAGTCACCTAACACATGTGGGAACCATCATTTGGAAACTAGCATGAAATATCTCATAAAATTACAAAAATATGAGTAATCATTCATGACTTATTTACATGAAAACAAAATTACATATCCTTTATATCTAATCCATACACCAACGACCAAAAACACCTACAAACACTTTCATTCTTCAATTTTCTTCATCTAATTGATCTCTCTCAAGTTCTATCTTCAAGTTCTAAGTGTTCTTCATATATTCTACAAGTTCTAGTTACATAAAATCAAGAATACTTTCAAGTTTGCTAGCTCACTTCCAATCTTGTAAGGTGATCATCCAACCTCAAGAAATCTTTGTTTCTTACAGTAGGTTATCATTCTAATACAAGGTAATAATCATATTCAAACTTTGGTTCAATTTCTATAACTATAACAATCTTATTTCAAGTGATGATCTTACTTGAACTTGTTTTCGTGTCATGATTCTGCTTCAAGAACTTCGAGCCATCCAAGGATCCATTGAAGCTAGATCCATTTTTCTCTTTTCCAATAGGTTTATCCAAGGAACTTAAGGTAGTAATGATGTTCATAGCATCATTCGATTCATACATATAAAGCTATCTTATTCGAAGGTTTAAACTTGTAATCACTAGAACATAGTTTAGTTAATTCTAAACTTGTTCGCAAACAAAAGTTAATCCTTCTAACTTGACTTTTAAAATCAACTAAACACATGTTCTATATCTATATGATATGCTAACTTAATGATTTAAAACCTGGAGACACGAAAAACTCCGTAAAACCGGATTTACGCCGTCGTAGTAACACCGCGGGCTGTTTTGGGTTAGTTAATTAAAAACTATGATAAACTTTGATTTAAAAGTTGTTATTCTGAGAAAATGATTGTTATTATGAACATGAAACTATATCCAAAAATTATGGTTAAACTCAAAGTTGAAGTATGTTTTCTAAAATGGTCATCTAGACGTCGTTCTTTCGACTGAAATGACTACCTTTACAAAAACGACTTGTAACTTATTTTTCCGACTATAAACCTATACATTTTCTATTTAGATTCATAAAATAGAGTTCAATATGAAACCATAACAATTTGATTCACTCAAAACGGATTTAAAATGAAGAAGTTATGGGTAAAACAAGATTGGATAATTTTTCTCATTTTAGCTACGTGAAAATTGGTAACAAATCTATTCCAACCATAACTTAATCAACTTGTATTGTATATTATGTAATCTTGAGATACCATAGACACGTATACAATGTTTCGACCTATCATGTCGACACATCTATATATATTTCGGAACAACCATAGACACTCTATATGTGAATGTTGGAGTTAGCTATACAGGGTTGAGGTTGATTCCAAAATATATATGGTTTGAGTTGTGATCAATACTGAGATACGTATACACTGGGTCGTGGATTGATTCAAGATAATATTTATCGATTTATTTCTGTACATCTAACTGTGGACAACTAGTTGTAGGTTACTAACGAGGACAGCTGACTTAATAAACTTAAAACATCAAAATATATTAAAAGTGTTGAAAATATATTTTGAACATACTTTGATATATATGTATATATTGTTATAGGTTCGTGAATCAACCAGTGGCCAAGTCTTACTTCCCGACGAAGTAAAAATCTGTGAAAGTGAGTTATAGTCCCACTTTTAAAATCTAATATTTTTGGGATGAGAATACATGCAGGTTTTATAAATGATTTACAAAATAGACACAAGTACGTGAAACGACATTCTATGGTTGAATTATTGAAATCGAATATGC
This sequence comes from Rutidosis leptorrhynchoides, assembly GCF_046630445.1. Classification (NCBI taxonomy): domain Eukaryota; kingdom Viridiplantae; phylum Streptophyta; class Magnoliopsida; order Asterales; family Asteraceae; genus Rutidosis; species Rutidosis leptorrhynchoides. The sequence goes on along the minus strand of NC_092343.1, from coordinate 233,379,851 downwards.
CCCTTTTATAAAGTCTGGTAATCTGAGAATTGGGGAACAGACACCCTAATTGACGTGAATCCTAAAGATAGATCTATTGGGCCTAACAAACCCCATCCAAAGTACCGGATGCTTTAGTACTTCGAAATTTATATCATATCCGAAGGGTGTCCCGGAATGATGGGGATATTCTTATATATGCATCTTGTTAATGTCGGTTACCAGGTGTTCACCATATGAATGATTTTTATCTCTATGTATGGGATGTGTATTGAAATATGAAATCTTGTGGTCTATTATTATGATTTGATATATAGGTTAAACCTATAACTCACCAACATTTTTGTTGACGTTTTAAGCATGTTTATTCTCAGGTGATTATTAAGAGCTTCCGCTGTCGCATACTTAAATAAGGACGAGATTTGGAGTCCATGCTTGTATGATATTGTGTAAAAACTGCATTCAAGAAACTTATTTTGTTGTAACATATTTGTATTGTAAACCATTATGTAATGGTCGTGTGTAAACATGATATTTTAGATTATCATTATTTGATAATCTACGTAAAGCTTTTTAAACCTTTATCGATGAATTAAAGGTTATGGTTTGTTTTAAAATGAATGCAGTCTTTGAAAAACGTCTCATATAGAGGTCAAAACCTCGCAACGAAATCAATTAATATGGAACGTTTTTAATCAATAAGAACGGGACATTTCACGAACCACCCGAGCCTTAGTGAATTCGCACAACCCGAAATTCACCACCTCATCACCAAGATGACCGAAACAACCCGAGCCATCATGAATCCGCACTAACCGAGATTCATTTCCTCAACAACAAATGCTAGTAGCCCATCGCCAAAAGGGTTATCCAAAACGCTAGCCAATTCACAATACCAAGGGTAAAAACCCACAACGCATAAGCGTATCACATGGACCCGAAGCACAAGGTCCATTCTCCCACACGAACAAAGAGTAAACCCGAACAAGGGTCACCCTACACACACGCACCCATCTTACACATACACATGTGCATAGTAAATTTACACTCACCTTAAACGCCTCGATGAATGCAACTGAATAATCTGCAACACGCCAATGGAACGTACCTATTCCATTAATAACAATTACAACAACACAATTAGGGTGGATTTACAAATCAACCCAAATTGACAACTAGTGCAATTTTGACCCAAATGCACTTCCAAGTACAAACCGCGCCCAAAATTAACCAATAATCACTAATACAAATGAGAATGGTCCTAATACGCCAATTAAACCCAATCATAGGTGTTAAACACCTATCTTGCCCAAAATGACACTTAAACCCTAATTTTGACCCAAAAGGAGTCAACATCGCGCCATTAGCAAGTTTTGACACCAAAACATATTTAACTCGGTTTTATACTTCAACTTAATCCATTTTAAGTTTATAAACCTTATTACCTCGACAATTGAGTCATAATCATCAACAAACCCTAATTTTGACTCTAGTCAAAGTTAGTCAACCACAAGAACCCTAATGGTCTCCAAAACATCAATAATCACTCATACTAGTGATTATACACCATTTACAAGTCTTAAACATGGTTAAATCATTAACCAACCCAAAACCCGCCAAATATCAAAATAGCAAGTTTCCATAAACCCTCTTCATCAACTAAATGGGTTTTACAACAAATCAAACTCAAACCCTAACTTGAATATCAAATCTAAGAGATAAAATTCGGAGTTTGAACTTACCAATACCGCCAAAATGATGCCGTTGACGAGATGAACAACTTTAATACTTGAGGTTTGACCCGAAACACTCTTCTTCTTCTCAAATTAGAGCTCTCTCTCTCTCTAAATCTCTCCTCTCTCTCTAGGGTTTGAAGATGAGAGTGTTGATGAGTGAAAAGAGGTGAAATGTGATCCACAATGATCAATAGATCAGTTTTGATGACCCAAAACCGACCCCAAGTGAAAAGACCAAAGTACCCCTCATTTAAACCTTTTAAAAATGCTGAAAATTGCATCAGACGTGATCGGAGCGCTGCTCCATAAGGTGGAGCGCCGCTCCAACCTTCAGGTCAGTTTTCAGTAACTCATTTTGGCCATAACTTTTTGGCCGTAGCTCCGTTTTCTATGAATCAAATATCGTTGGAAACGTAATAAGATTTTATTTTCAATGATAAGGCTTTGAAACATCAACACAAACTTTATTTGGGGTTGAAAAGATACGTACACACCTTGTCACTTCAGACAACGTCCAGTTTCCTTCGACGTTCGACCAAGCAACACGTACACTTCATACACGCATCGTACACCATAAATACATTATGTACAACAAATATTTGGGTCTTACAACTCTCCCCCACTTAAACTCGATCACGTCCTCGTGATCTTCACCACTTAACCAATCCGGACCTACTCAACGGTCCTCAATCATAAGTCCCAATCCAACTTTCCTAAGCAATTCTTCCCAATGAATCGCCTTTAATAACTAAAATCGTCACCCGCGATTTTATCGAAACCAAAATCCGAGCACTAAAACCTGCTCAATCCCCCATATCGGGAAAAACTCAACCAATCTCGTACCGAGATATCAATTCCTTAGCATACCGTTACCATGGACAATGCTAAAAGAGACCAAGTCTCAACCTAAAGTCAACAATCCGAATGTTGAAGATCGAACCACATGAATCCTTACAGATTACACTTACCACCAAACATCCCTTGTAGTGCGTAACACGACCAATACGCAATTACCGTAACATCATAACAACGACTAAAACCGATAGCGCCCGAAACGACTATGGCAACGCTAAACCCAAGGTGTGCAAAATCGACTATCGTCACACCTGTAGCAACATGTGAGGGAAACACGGCTATCGCATCACTGATCCCACAACATGGTCCTCACGACCACACCATCGGCGTATAAAACAACCGATAGATCACACCACACGGTCCTTATGACCCCACCATCGGTGTATAAAACAACCGATAGATCACACAACACAACATGGCAGAAACAACCCGAGCCTAAACACATATGGAGGAACCTTAGTGAATTCGCACAACCTGAAATTCACCAACCCAATCCATATATCCCACAACAAAATGACCGCACAACCCGAGTCATCGTGAATACGCGCAAACCGATATTCACTACCTCCGCCACATAGTATAACCGACGATGGCCGTACAACCCGAGCCTTAGTGAATCCGAACTACCCGACATTCACTACCTCAAACTATGAGTCCATCCAACAGGGACAATCGTACTACCCGAAATATTGTGAATACGAACAACCCGATATTCACGTCCCACAACACAACTCATGAATGGTACTCCCATTCCGATAACGTTATACCATACCGATATAACACTGAACCCATGATGAAGTCAGCGGACCCCGAAGGTCATGCTCCACCAATCAACAATACCATGATGAAGTCAGCGGACCCCGAAGGTCATGCTTCACCAATCAACACCCTTTTGGCCTCGAACAACGAGTAGCGTAACATCGCGCTCTGCTACGCCATAGTGAATCCTAACGGATACCACTAACCATTCACACAATCGAACAAGAACCACCTATATCAAACATAGGTACGAAATAATAATTCTCTAAAAGAGAATCCACCACGCACATCCCCTAACCGAGGGATTTCACCTTGCTCGTCAAACACGTCCTTTATCTCTCAATGAGATTTACCACATTACCACCTCAGTGATAATTTAAATCCAAGCCAACAGTACAATTTAACTGAAATTGTACTCCACCACAAATCGACCAAAACTAGGTCCCAACACAAGTTTCTGATCTACCATAAGCATTATCCGAATTCTCACCCTAAGGTCTCCTCGTGCAGGAGTGTAACTCCCCCACTTGGAACTACGTTCCATATCCACAACTCGTACTATGCTACCAGAGGTAGACTTTACCAACAATTGGGTTCACACGGTCCATCACCATATCTTGCTCTAACCTTGAGCACAAGAAGGATTTCAATCAATCCTTAAACACTTCAAACGAAAAGTGTACCACGATTACACAAACCATACCCCCGCAATCATCCAATTGCTTTAGTTTGTCAAATTCCACCTAGTCACTCATGTACTTAAGGGTTTCTCTCCGGTACCCTAAGTACAATGTAACCGCAACACAATCGGAGTCGAAGACAACGCTAGTAGGTATGAAAGAGGCACCTAATGTCGCGTCATGTAGACTCCATTACCCACATACATCGAGATCCAAAACACTCGGTCTTAAGGGTTCCAATCCATCCGACGAACCTCATGGTTCATCAACTTCAACACGAAAGCGAACACGCGCTTAGCAACCGAACACCAAAACTCATTCCCATGGCTTGGTAGAAACATTTCCAAATACTAAGGAATGCTTGGTTGCACCAAGTCTTACGATCTTCGCCCGACAATCAAATGTCACCATAGGGTACTTCCATTAGGAACGTCACCCATAACAACAATATGCAAAACACAAGGCATTTAACAACTCAAACTCATCGGCACAAAATAAATAATCAAAGAACGTATCTATTAAAACAAAACGTACCTTAACGTCTCCTTGCAGCATTCGCCGCTGCCAACTCGGGACAATCCGACTTGCGATGTCCCTCTTTATGACAATAGTAGCACATTCCGTCATTACTTCTTGGCATTGTGCATTCCCATAACTTGTGGCCCCTAACACCACAATTGAAACATCTAGGCGCATGAGAACTCGTCGAACCTTTCTCCACGTTACCCATACTCGCACTCGCGCCCTTAGTTTTCTTACTTGGAGCACCATAAGAAACAACCATCCTCTCATTTGAAGGTTCACCAACCTTCGATCGCGAATAAGACTCGAAACCTCTAGCCAAGGCGAATAACTCCGCAAACGATTTCGCTTGACCCCGGCTAATCTTATTCTTCAAGTCATCATTCAAGGTCCGATAGAAATCCCCCATCAATAAACGATCATTCCCCAAATACTCCGGGAAAAAATGATCCTTCGTCATAAAGGTCGTCTTGAGAGTATTCAAATCCATAGATCCTTGTCGCAAATTTCGCAACTCATTACGCAACTCCCACATATCGGCTGAAGTCCGGAACTCCTCGAAGAATTCCTTCTTATATTTGTCCCACGATAAGGTCATAAACGTTTCGCCACCGACAAGATCAATCTTACCATCCAACCAATCGCTTGCCCTACCCGCAACAAACTAGTAGCGAGTCTTGTCCTCTTCTCGGGAGGGCATTCAATAGTACGAAAACACCCTTCGATATCTGAAATCCAAGTTGTGCTTATCAAAGGATCCGGTTTCCCGTCATACATTGGGGGTTTAGTCCTCATGAAGCTCTTAAGACAACGCTCCATTCCACTACTACCTTGAAGTTCGGAATACTTCCTATCCATTTCTTCTCGAAACGCACTCATTTGCTCCGCAACGGCGGCCGCAACTCTAGCGTTAAACTCCACGTTGTTCGTCTTGATCTCGTTTCCCGTCGCCATTCTAAGGAATGCAAAAGCGATTAGATCACGAACATATAAAGTTATATACACAACACCGCCCCATCTTCCTAAACACTCGTCGTACATCACTTGTTAGACATGATTTGCACTCGTAATAAGGTTTGCAAGTCCTTATTACGCACACACGCCGTATCGACTCGTTAGTACAACGACCGCCTCGCTCGATGATATAGACAATCACAAACAAAATCCTACGCGATATAAGCACACGCAAAAATTATCATCACAACACAATAATATATTAATAATATCCGCATTACTAATATAAACGTTAGTCTACCTATAAATAAGGCACTAACTATAACCTATTCTGACCCGTACTCCTACAAGTCCCGCACAAAATTAAGCACACACAAAAGTCTAAATCTATGCACCTATCTCAAGTCACCTAAATCCCTTAGACCATGCTCTGATACCACTTGTAACAACCCAACCCGATATACAAACGATCACGCGGAAATATCAAATAAATAAAAAAATTTCTTTGTGCAGCATAGTGGCGCGGCGCGCCATTTGACCTGGAGCGGCGCCTCATTTCGGTCTGTCCAAAATCCAACTTAGCGAAAAAGATTGACCACTTCCCGACGTATTTAGACAAAACGCTTTTCACAACATATTCATATATGAAAAAATAACACGTTCCATTAATAAAATAAGTTTTACGAGGCGGGGCCCACATCGACCCAAATTACCCTTTAAGTACAAAATACAAGTTTCGACCCTACAATTTTAAACACAAAATAAGAGCCGAGCATGGCAATTGGGGATACGCTACCCAATCCTAATTCATTCCAAAAGCAAGATCCTCTAAAGCAAACTACGCAAGTCCACTAGTCCCCATGCTTACCCGATCCATCGTCTCCATGCAATCTATAAAAAAGTAAACAACGAGAGGGTAAGCTAACGCTTAGTGAATGTAAAAATACTATACACATACATATGCATAAAATGGCTACGCATCACCAAGCATCAAAATAGCACATACCGTCTCCGCATGGTAAACAAACTACAAAGAGCACATTACACAAAGTAGCTACACGCTACGTAATCGCCAAGCTAACATCACACAATTAGCTACAACACAACAATAATTATATACGCGTATATAACAAATATAATTAAAACATAACGATAAGGTTAACCCCTTAACCCAAACCACATGAAGGTCGGTCGAACTACCCGAGCCTTAGTGAACTCGTACTACCCGAGGTTCACTTTCTTCACCACTTCTACAACCGAGGTTGGCCGAACTCCCCGAGCCTTAGTGAATTCGCACAACCCGAAATTCACCATCTCATCACCAAGATGACCGAAACAACCCGAGCCATCATGAATCTGCACTAACCGAGATTCATTTCCTCAACAACAAATGCTACTAACCCATCGCCAAAAGGGTTATTCAAAACGCTAGCCAATTCACAATACCAAGGGTAAAAACCCACAACGCATAAGCGTATCACATGGACCCGAAGTACAAGGTCCATTCTCCCACATGAACATAGAGTAAACCCGAACAAGGGTCACCCTACACACACGCACCCATCTTACACATACACATGTGCATAGTAAATTTACACTCACCTTAAACGCCTCGATGAATGCAACTGAATAATCTGGAACACGCCAATGGAAAGTACCTATTCCATTAATAACAATTACAACAACACAATTAGGGTGGATTTACAAATCAACCCAAATTGACAACTAGTGCAATTTTGATCCAAATGCACTTCCAAGTACAAACCGCGCCAAAAATTAACCAATAATCACTAACACAAGTGAGAATGGTCCTAATATGCCAATTAAACCCAATCATAGGTGTTAAACACCTATCTTGCCCAAAATGAAACTTAAACCCTAATTTTGACCCAAAAGGAGTCAACATGGCGCCATTAGCAAGTTTTGACACCAAAACATATTTACTCAATTTTATACTTCAACTTAATCCATTTTAAGTTTATAAACCTTATTACCTCGACAATTGAGTCATAATCATCAACAAATCCTAATTTTGACTCTAGTCAAAGTTAGTCAACCACAAGAACCCTAATAGTCTCCAAAACATCAATAATCACTCATACTAGTGATTATACACCATTTACAAGTCCTAAACATGGTTAAAGCATTAACCAACTCAAAACCCGCTAAATATCAAAATAGCAAGTTTCCATAAACCCTCTTCATCAACTAAATGGGTTTTACAACAAATCAAACTCAAACCCTAACTTGAATATCAAATCTAAGAGATGAAATTCAGAGTTTGAACTTACCAATACCGCCAAAATGATGCCGTTGACGAGATGAACAACTTTAATACTTGAGGTTTGATCCAAAACACTCTTCTTCTTCTCCAATTGGAGCTCTCTCTCTCTAAATCTCTCCTCTCTCTCTAGGGTTTAAAGATGAGAGTGTTGATGAGTGAAAAGAGGTGAAATGTGATCTACAATGATCAATAGATCAGTTTTGATGACCCCAAACCGACCCCAAGTGAAAAGACCAAAGTACCCCTCATTTAAACATTTTAAAAATGCTGAAAATTGCATCAGACGCGATCGGAGCGCCGCTCCATAAGGTGGAGCGCCGCTCCAACCTTCAGGTCAGTTTTCAGTAACTCGTTTTGGCCATAACTTTTTGACCGTAGCTTCGTTTTCGATGAATCAAATATCGTTGGAAACGTAATAAGATTTTCTTTCCAATGGTAAGGCTTTGAAATATCAACACAAACTTTATTTGGGGTTGAAAAGATACGTACACACCTTGTCACTTCAGACAACGTCCAGTTTCCATCGACGTTCGAGCAAGCAACACGTACAATTCATACACGCATCGTACACCATAAATACATTATGTATATTAAATATTTGGGTCTTACACTTTCCCTTATTGGATGGCTGCAATTAGAGGCTAAAAACATCTGAAATGACCTGCATAACCCCTTTTATCTTGGATGTATTCTCGGAAGTTAACATTGGCTTAAAAGAGGAAAGTCCCATTGTACTTCTAGTGTGTCATTCATTTATTTTTATGGCAAATGCAAATTTTTATCCCTTGAGAAACCACAAGCTTCTAAAGTTCATATCACAAGTCTTCTAGGATTTTGTCAACATGTGATTGCAAGTATATGCATTCATTGGTTACTTGCAACCCTCTTAATAAGACTCTTTTGTTTTACATGAAGACTTCTAGGAAGTTACACTAATCATATATTTAAGCATGTAAGTAATGCTTAATGGTTAATCAAGTTGAGAGCATCTCTTTAGATGTGACTTAATGACCATCCTAATCATGTCTATATACATTTTAGATGTAAAAGGATGACTTGCAAAAGGACATTTAGCAACACTTATGTATACCTTAATCACAAGCTAAAGTGTCATTAAGACGTCATTAGGTGAGATTAAGCAAGATTAGCATCCTAGAGACCAAAACTCTTTTTGATGTGAAGAGGGCAACTATTCTAAGTATGTTAAAAAGGTTTCGTGAATTATAAATGCCCCGAAGTGGTCAAACTTTATTTGATCAAAAATTTGGACAAAACAAACTACGGTCGACCCACGGTCAGCCGTGGAGTTGACCGTGTACCTTGTTCTTTAGAAACCAAGGTACAGGACACCCACGGTCTGACCTGCGGTTGACCATGGACCCAGTCGTTTATTTCCTGAGTTTTTCAAAAGACTCTTTTGACTTATTTATTATGTATATTGGTCGTTTGCTAGAGATCATGGAGGCTTTTTATGACGCCCCGTACAAAACCATCGTGTATGGATCATCAACAACAGGATCATTACAAGGTCAAACACTATATGCTGTATGAAAACCATTTTTGCATTCATAAAAAGATAGCGTTTGTGACGACCCGGAGATTTCCGACCAAATTTAAACTTAATCTTTATATGTTTCAGACACGATAAGCAAAGTCTGTAATGTTGAAATCTTAAAAACTTTGAAATGTGTTTAATATATTCATTTGACTTTCGACTAGTTCCGACGATTCACGAACAACAATTTGTAAATAGATACATATATATTAATATGAAATATAATTTGAAAGATTATATTATCTAGTTATTAGAATTAAATTGGTAAAATAAAATAATATAAGATATAATAAAATTTATTATTAAAATGAATCTATATATAGATATAAAAGTTTATTGAATATATATTTATGGTTTCGAATTTATTTGACATGATATAACACTCAGTGGAAAAACTGTCTGTATTATAATCCAAATGTGTGGCTGCTTACTATTCGACAAGTTGTCAATGTGTTTATTCTTTATAGCCAACTAATATTATATAGGTACACATGGATATAGATTAACTGGAAAGGAAATAGATTACTGATCTAGAGCCCACGTTTATATATTTATGTTTATACTATAACTATTCGTACACTTTTTCTTTCTCCATGTTTCCCACTAGCATATTATATACAAGTGAGTTAGGAGCATTATATAGATATAAATGAAATGCAATCATTCAATCCAATATCATCCCCTATCATGCATATTACTGTATTTGATTGATGAATATGAATTAGGATTGAATTATTCATTTGTTTACTATGTTTTTTTGGTTTCTTCTCACTATATCGAATCTAAGGAGAAAATATAATATATATGTATACCCCATGTCCACTTTCCTTTATATTTTCTGTCTTCTTTATTCAATAGCTAATCAAAATAGATATAGATATATATAAACATATACACGATACATCCATGATTAAAAACCCACTTTAATTCACATCCAATAACATCTTTACTTTATTCTTCCTCTTTTATTTCTCTGCTACCCGATCCAATTATCATTATCATACTTTATATTGTGGTGAACCAAACAAAAAGAATTACAATCTATTACTACTATCCTATATTTCTGTCAAAATAATGCCATCACCCTAACTTCTTGTTTCTTATTCTTGGTGATCATTATCGACAATCATCTTCTATCTCCAACGAACAACCGTTGACAACAAATTCAAAACCTTCATCATTCTTGTCGATTACCACCATCCTTCTGAATTAACCATTTAAAACCCTTTAAAGCTATACACTGTTTGCTACTACTTACTTCTAACTTCTGGTTCAATCGAAAACCCAAAACCATCGACACCACCATCTTTAATCATGTAAACCGCCATCTTAAATCACTCTAAATCACTTCAAACTCTGAAACTTCCTGTTAATGTCATACTTTTGTTCCTGCAACAGCTGTCAAACAACATCTAAAATCACCAAGGAAGCTAGTTATTTCATTCAAACACTCCGGTTAACAGATAGTAAGTGTGATATTATTGCATATAAATTAGTTACATAAATTAAGACTGAGTAACTAATTCTTCAAAATTCAATACACTGGATACAAACATACAATCTCTCAACCATATATTGATCTGTATAATAAAAGCTATTGTGTAAAATGAAGAACGTTCAAGGACAACAAACTATGAAATAAACAATAAAAATTATTTATTGAATATAATCAGTTAAAGAAGAAAAAACAAGTACCATCAATGTCTCTAGAACCGATTACCAACTCATATTCTTCGCAAAGTGCAGCTGCCATTTGATCATCATCATTAAACTGTCACTAAACTGCTGCATTCTGTTTAATTGTCTGATCACAACAAATCCTCAAACCCTATGAACATTTTGCTCACTGTTTTACACCTTCAAAGAATATTATCTCAAGCCACCACAACCCTTGTAAACCTCAAACATCACCACCATTTAAATTTGTTTCTGCTGCTGCTATTGAGTTGCTATCCCAGATGAGTAACAGCCCAAAACATCGCCACTACAAGATCACCAATCACCACTACTACTATCTATTCTGGTCAACTAGTTCTCACCACCAAAAATTTCCATAACCCATCGAATAATACCAAACCTACAACTGTAACATGTTAATTCTTATCTCTTAATGACAAACCATCAATTATTCAACTGCTAACCTGTTTATTGATGTCCAGTGCACTGCAACTGACATTACCTTTTCCTGTTTCGAATGAAATCATCAAATCCACTAAGAACCCTATTAATTATTGCTCTAATTTGATAAAATAAGAACACAGGACATATAAAAAGATTTAAAGAAATTAAGAAAATATCAATTAATCGATTACTTACTTGATTGAATTAATGGATCGAATACCTAATCGATTGATGACAAATACCGATGATAATGAAGACTGCCATTGATGAATCAATAAATTACTAAACCTTGATGATTGCTGCTTGATTGATTGTTGGATTTATGAATCGAAGAAATCTTGAACCGTATATATTTTTCCTTCCTGAGTGCTGGTTATGCTTTTCACGATCTGTTTTCTCGATCTGTTTGAGCCAACGACAAAACAGATCCACTACTTATTATCAAATTATTATTATTATTATTATTATTATTATTATTATTATTATTATTATTATTATTATTATTATTATTATTATTATTATTATTATTATTAACTTTAATGATGATATTATAATATTAATAAATAAGAAGTTAATATAATATGATTATGGAACAAATTTGATATAATTCTTAATTACAAATATATATTTTTTAGTATGATTATTACATATGTGAAATTTAATATAATTATGATAACTATATTATTATAATTATTTTTAACATTACTATTTTTTTTATCATTATTATTTTAACATTAAAAATTATTATTTTTAACATTATTATTATTATTATCATTAATTGTATTACTAATATTACTACTAGTATTATTATTATTATTACAACAATTATTCTTCATATAAAATATAATTATTACAGGTAACATTAAAGTAACTAATATTACAAACTACCATGTTTTAATATATTAACTAATATATTATAACATTAATATTATATATATATATATATATATATATATATATATATATATATATATATATATATATATATATATATATATATATAACCTATATTAAGTATTAATATAATTGTATATAAGAATAATAATCTCAATAAATAAAAATATATATACACTTGTTTAATTACGATTATGTGTTTTAATATATATATATAAATGTTATAGGTTCGTGAATCCGAGGCCAACCCTGCATTGTTCAGTTGTTCAATATCATCAAATGTATTTTTACTACAAAATACAGTATTGTGTGTTTCATTTGATCCCTTTTTAAATGCTTTTGCAATATATATTTTTGGGATTGAGAATACATGCGCTGCTTTTATAAATATTTTACGAAATAGACACAAGTAATTAAAACTACATTATATGGGTGAATGATCGAAGCCGAATATGCCCCTTTTGCTTGGTAACATAAGAATTAGTAAACCGATCTACTAATTGACGCGAATCCTAAAGATAGATCTATTGGGCCTAACGAACCCCATCCATGGTTGCGGATGCTTTAGTACTTCGATGTTGTTTTTATCATGTCCGAAGGATTTCCCGGAATGATAGGGGATATTCTTATATGCATCTTGTTAATGTTGGTTACCAGGTGTTCACCATATGAATGATTTTTGTCTCTATGCATGGGACGTATATTTATGAGAACTGGAAATGAAACTCTTGTGGTCTATTAAAATGATGGAAATGATTATTTATGTTAAACTAATGAACTCACCAACCTTTTGGTTGACACTTTAAAGCATGTTTATTCTCAGGTATGAAAGAAATCTTCCGCGGTGCATTTGCTCATTTTAGAGATATTACTTGGAGTCATTCATGACATATTTCGAAAGACGTTGCATTCGAGTCATTAAGTTCATCAAGATTATTATTAAGTCAATTATAGTTGGATATATTATGAAATGGTATGCATGCAGTCAACATTCGATGTAATGAAAGTTTTTCTTTTAAAAACGAATGCAATGTTTGTAAAATGTAACATATAGTGGTCAAGTACCTCGTGATGTAACCAAATGTTATTGTATTCATTCTTATGGATTAGGATGGGTCTTTACATGTGGTATCAGAGCGGTGGTTTTAGCAAACCAGGTTTGCATTAGTCTGTCTAACTGATAAGTCGTTAGGATGCATTAGTGAGTCTGGACTTCGACCGTGTCTGCATGTCAAAAGTTTTGCTTATCATTTAGTGTCGAAAATTATTTTCTTATCATTCTTAGTCTAGACACATCTCACTGCATTGATTGCATGAATAGTGTATACACAAAATTCATATCTTAGCGTATCTGTTACTGTAGACTTTTCCTGTCAGCTTCCGTAGATTCCTCCGTAACTTATCGGATTTTAGTATTATATATGCATATGTAAATTATGTATTGCAGGGTACTAATCTACATCCTATAATCTATTTCTTATTGAAAATCCTTCATCTGATCGTACGAGATGAATCCCTCAACCAATTCGAGTCCCTCAGATTTCGATAGATATTCCGATAGTTATTCCGACAGCTATTCCGACATGAATATTCACCTAAGCTCCGAAAGCGGTGTCACCAGAATAAATCAACCAATCATCGATCCCCAATTCATCTGATGGGTTCATAGTCAACTTATTCAATGGAGACGCGAAGAAGGCGATCCCTTCCACCAACCGAATTCACCTCTTGGCGAAGAACCTGAAGCATTTACCGGAGAACCTATCCGAAACACCATTTTCAGCCTCATTTTCAGAGTAGCTTGACACGATTATATTCTATCCACAATTCTAAACCTTATTCATCTGCTCGTCCCGACCGACAATCATCCCGGAATAATAGAAGAAGTCAACGAACTTCGCGCTCGAGTAATCAATTTGGAGAATATGGTGCAAAATTTACCAGTTTCAGCAACATCACCGATACCAACAGTACCATCAATAAACAGCACCAGTACCATCAATAATCCATGCCTCAACATCTCATTCTGTACCTCGAGTATAATCATCGTTTTACATATCGTTCTACATCAATTATCTTTGTTCTTCATGACGATTATGTAATCTATAATGTTTTAGAGATCATGTATTCTAGTTCTAACGGTAAATCAAATGAGTTTAATATCATATTAACTCATTAAATCCATGATTACATCAGAAGAAAATATATATGTATATATGTTTTCATAAAGATTGTAATTAAAAATTCTTTTGTACAAACTGTTAATGGTGAAAATATTTTAACGGGTAGGTAATACCCGAGGAATATTTAGATTTCACATTAATAAGTTACATTGTACATTCCTTGAATCTAATTCAACGGTTATTTACTATCCTACTTACATCCACAGATATACGAATCCGTTCACTATAGAATAAACATTTCCATTCAATTTCATATTTGGATTTTGACTTACCAGAATCCAACAAGTGGCATAATGAAGAAAACATTGGACAAAATAAATTTTGTTAGAAACAAACAAATTAACTACGAGAAATTTTGTTAAGAATCCACGCTAACAAAATCCTAGCTAACTGTTCCTAGCTAACTGTTAATTCCGTATTACCTTTTATTTATCGCAATTTATTTATCGCAATTTTAATTCTCGCAATTTTATTTATCGTCATTTAATTTCTATTATTTATTTTACGCATTTAAATATCGGGACACATATATAAGGTTTTGACATATCTTATCGACGCATCTATATATATTATTTGGAATAACCATAGACACTCTATATGCAATAATGCTGGAGTTAGCTATACAAGGTTGAGGTTGATTCTACAATAATATATATACTTTGAGTTGTGATCGAGTCTGAGACATGTACACGGGTCACGATACGTATTAATCAATTTGAATGTTATATATTAAACTATATATGAATTATTGGACTATTAACTGTGGACTATCGACTGTGGACTAATGACATTGGACAATTAAAATGAATTAAAATATTGATTATAACATATGAAACTAAACATCTCTTCAAGTTTGCCACTTGATTTCATCTTAAACCTCATTTGTATCTTGACGATTACAATCTGCGTTCAAACCTTTCATAATTCTTGAAAACACCTCAATCGAGAAGATGAACCAATCGCACTTCATCTACGGAAGAAAAGATTGATACATATAGTTATGCACTTGAAAAACTCTCGGAACCTAAGTAAACGTTTAACACGTAGCTGTGCTAATTCCTTTAGTGTTATTATTACCCAAAATAAATTGGTAATCCCTTTCAAAGTAGCAAATTTTGTCACAGCTCCAGCAAATCAACTTCGACTTTTCATTCGAAACAACTTTATTATAACTTTGATATATATGCGTGCTCTTTTATTGTTATCGGGGAACCTTTTATATTCCACCATATTACCATCAGCGTTTAATCATCTAAAAACACAATTATCCTAAAACCACCTCGGATTGATAACCGATGATTCAGATATCGTAGCATTAAATGCAGAGGAAACAGAAAAATTATAGATGGTCTAAACGGCCAAAAGTTTAATGATAAAGAAGAGAGTGTTAGGAATGCTCGATAGAAAATTTGGTACTGAAGAACAGATTGAGTAAACCATGAAGGAGACCAAGGACAAATACAAGGACCATACCCTATATTCACCAACCTTCAAACTTGGAAATTCTAAAATATCATCATAAATATCTTCGATATTTCTGAGGATATTTTCATAAATATTCTCGTCCGAAATTATATACCTCTTCGTGCTTCCTGTGTTTCATTATATTGGAAACTTCTGTAAAATTTAAGTTTAATTTATGAATGAATTCTGGTGAAATGTAATGAAATTGATACATGAATTAGTATAATATAATGACACTTGATCAACGTGATTATATTACAGTAAGTCATGCTGAGTTTCTAATGGAACGTGATGATTCACAGATCATAACGTCATCACGTGCCATGTAACATAACTCTTTCATTCTGCTTAACTTCTGAACATATCAAGAAATATATTCTTGATAGTTCTATTCTCCGTGATTCTGGTAATTTGACAAATCAAATCGTGCTATTAAGTTCTTTCTTGTTTAGAACATTAAGTTCATTCAAAACTCCTTACTTACGAATTCTGGACCATTACTCGCTTTACTAGAGGTCGAGAAGAGAATAAAAAAAGGCAAAGAGCTCCAAAATATAAGAGAAAATATAAAGCCCAATAACAACACGAAGGTTACAAACCGTGGATATTAATACGAATAGCAATGTAAAGACACGGTATAATTAAGAATAGTATCACCCCAAGGTAATAGTAGAAGTAAACAGGTTCTTCGGGAGGAAGATTGAAAAGAAGGATGACAGAAATGATAATTAGGAAAATATCAAGGATTAGAACGAGATTAAGCATTTTCACAATCTTTTGGATGTACGAAAGTATAGGAATGGTGAGAATAATAGAACAGAAGAGTTTACTTTATAATGGAAATATCAGACAGAGTAATCGAGGCAGATCACCGTATTTAAGTATAGAGATCTTAATTTCCTTGCTCGCTGAAGAATCAAATCTTTTAGATTTCGAAGATTTTCTTTAAATCCCTTGAATTCAACCATGACTAGTCAAAAGTTATGATAAAACTTGTCTTTCTCATTTCACTATTTTGTGGTAGCTTCATTTGTACTCTTCGAATAAACGAATTATTTTATCTATATTACTCAATGATGATAAAACTTTAGTAATCAACTCATATTCGTCATGAAAACATTTTTATTGTTAGCCATGACCACCTCACTCAAATTTCGGGACGAAATTTCTTTAATGGGTAGGTACTGTGACGACCCGGAGATTTTCGACCAAATTTAAACTTAATCTTTATATGTTTCCGACACGATAAGCAAAATCTGTAATGTTGAAATCTTAAAAACTTTGAACTGTGTTTAATATATTCATTTGACTTTCGACTAGTTCCGACGATTCACGAACAACAATTTGTAAATAGATACATATATATTAATACGAAATATAATTTGAAAGATTATATTATCTAGTTATTAGAATTAAATTGGTAAAATAAAATAATATAAGATATAATAAAATTTATTATTAAAATGAATCTATATATAGATATAAAAGTTTATTGAATATATATTTATGGTTTTGAATTTATTTGACACGATATAACACTCAGTGGAAAAACTGTCTGTATTATAATCCAAATGTATGGCTGCTTACTATTCGACAAGTTGTCAATGTGTTTATTCTTTATAGCCTACTAATATTATATAGGTACACATGGATATAGATTAACTGGAAAGGAAATAGATTACTGATCTAGAGCCCACGTTTATATATTTATGTTTATACTATAACTATTCGTACACTTTTTCTTTCTCCATGTTTCCCACTAGCATATTATATACAAGTGAGTTAGGAGCATTATATAGATATAAATGAAATGCAATCATTCAATCCATTATCGTCCCCTATCATGCATATTACCGTATTTGATTGATGAATATGAATTAGGATTGAATTATTCATTTGATTACTATGTTGTTTTGGTTTCTTCTCACTATATCGAATCTTAAGGAGAAAATATATTATATTATATATATATATATATATATATATATATATATATATATATATATATATATATATATATATATATATATATATATATATATATATATATATATATATATATATATATATATATATATATATATATATATATATATATACCCCATGTACACTTTCCTTTATATTTTCTGTCTTCTTTATTCAATGGCTAATCAAAATAGATATAGATATATATAAACATATACACGATACATCCATGATTAAAAACCCACTTTGATTCACATCCAATAACATCTTTACTTTATTCTTCCTCTTTTATTTCTCTGCTACCCGATCCAATTATCATTATCATACTTTATATTGTGGTGAACCAAACAAAAAGAATTACAATCTATTACTACTATCCTATATTTCTGTCAAAATAATCCCATCACCCTAACTTCTTGTTTCTTATTCTTGGTGATCATTATCGACAATCCTCTTCTATCTCCCACGAACAACCATTGACAACAAATTCAAAACCTTCATCATTCTTGTCGATTACCACCATCCTTCTCAATTAACCATTTAAAACCCTTTAAAGCTATACACTGTTTGCTACTGCTTACTTCTAACTTCTGGTTCAAACGAAAACCCAAAACCATCGACACCACCATCTTTAATCATGTAAACCGCCATCTTAAATCACTCTAAATCACCTCAAACTCTGAAACTTCCTGTTACTGCCATACTTTTGTTCCTGCAACAGCTGTCAAACAACATCTACAATCACCAAGGAAGCTAGTTATTTCATTCAAACACTCCGATTAACATATAGTAAGTGTGATATTATTGCATATAAATTAGTTACATAAATTAAGACTGAATAACTAATTCTTCAAAATTCAATACACTGGATACAAACATACAATCTCTCAACCATATATTGATCTGTATAATAAAAGCTATTGTGTAAAACAAAGAACTGTCAAGGACAACAAACTATGAAATAAACAATAAAAATTATTTATTGAATATAATCAGTTAAAGTAGAAAACACAAGTACCATCAATGTCTCTGGAACCGATTACCAACTCGTATTCTTCGCAAAGTGCAGCTGCCATTTGATCATCATCATTAAACTGTCACTAAACTGCTGCATTCTGTTTAATTGTCTGATCACAACAAATCCTCAAACCCTATGAACATTTTGCTCACTGTTTTACACCTTCAAAGAATATTATCTCAAGCCACCACAAACTTTGTAAACCTCAAACATCACCACCATTTAAACTTGGTTCTGCTGCTGCTATTGAGTTGCTATCCCAGATGAGTAACAGCCCAAAAACATCACCACTACAAGATCACCAATCACTGCTACTGCTATCTATTCTACTCAACTAGTTCTCACCACCAAAAATTTCCATAACCCATCGAACAATACCAAACACACAACTGTAACTTGTTAATTCTTATCTCTTAATGACAAACCATCAATTATTCAACTGCTAACCTGTTTATTGATGTCCAGTGCACTGCAACTGATATTACCTTTTCGTGTTTCGAACGAAATCATCAAATCCACTAAGAACCCTATTAATTATTGCTCTAATTCGATAAAATAAGAACACAAGACATATAAAAAGATTTAAAGAAATTAAGAAAATATCAATTAATCGATTACTTACTTGATTGAATTAATGGATTGAATACCTGATCGATTGATGACAAATACCGATGATATTGAAGACTGCCATTGATGAATCAATAAATTACTAAACCTTGATGATTGTTGCTCGATTGATTGTTGGATTTATGAATCGAAGAAATCTTGAACCGTATATATTTTTCCTTCCTGAGTGCTGGTTATGCTTTTCACGATCTGCGTTTTCGATCTGTTTGAGCCAACAACAAAACAGATCCATTACTTATTATCAAATTATTATTATTATTATTATTATTATTATTATTATTATTATTATTATTATTATTATTATTATTATTATTATTATTATTATTATTATTATTATTATTATTATTATTATTATTATTATTATTATTATTAATATTATTATTAATATTTTTATTATTATTATTATTATAAACTTTAATGATGATATTATAATATTAATAAATAAGAAGTTAATATAATATGATTATGGAACAAATTTGATATAATACTTAATTACAAATATATTTTTTTAGTAAGATTATTACATATGTGAAATTTAATATAATTATGATAACTATTTTATTATTATAATCATTTTTAACTTTACTTTTTTTTATCATTATTATTTTAACATTAAAAATTATTATTTTTAACATTATTATTGTTATTATCATTAATTGTATTACTAATATTACTAATAGTATTTTTATTATTATTACAACAATTATTCTTCATATAAAATATAATTATTACAGGTAACATAAAAGTAACTAATATTACAAACTACCATGTTTTAATATATTAACTAATATATTATAACATTAATTATATATATATATATATATATATATATATATATATATATATATATATATATATATATATATATATATATAATATAACCTATATTAAGTATTAATATAATTTTATATAAGAATATTAATCTCAATACGTAAAAATATTTATACACTTGTTTGATTACGATTATGTGTTTTAATATATATATAAATGTTATAGGTTCGTGAATCCGAGGCCAACCCTGCATTGTTCAGTTGTTCAATATCGTCATATGTATTTTTACTACAAAATACAATATTGTGAGTTTCATTTGCTCCCTTTTTAAATGTTTTTGCAATATATGTGTTTGGGACTGAGAATACATGCGCTGCTTTTATAAATGTTTTACGAAATAGACACAAGTAATTGAAACTACATTATATGGGTGAATGATCGAAGCTGAATATGCCCCTTTTGCTTGGTAACCTAAGAATTAGTAAACCGATCTACTAATTAACGCGAATCCTAAAGATAGATCTATTGGGCCTAATGAACCCCATCCATGGTTGCGGATGCTTTAGTACTTCGATGTTGTTTTTATCATGTCCGAAGGATTTCCCGGAATGATAGGAGATATTCTTATATGCATCTTGTTAATGTCAGTTACCAGGTGTTCACCATATGAATGATTTTTGTCTCTATGCATGGGACGTATATTTATGAGAACTGGAAATGAAACTCTTGTGGTCTATTAAAATGATGGAAATGATTATTTATGTTAAACTAATGAACTCACCAACCTTTTGGTTGACACTTTAAATCATGTTTATTCTCAGGTATGAAAGAAATCTTCTCCTGTGCATTTGCTCATTTTAGAAATATTACTTGGAGTCATTCATGACATATTTCGAAAGACGTTGCATTCGAGTCGTTGAGTTCATGAAGATTATCATTAAGTCAATTATAGTTGGATATATTATGAAATGGTATGCATGCCGTCAACATTCGATGTAATGAAAGTTTGTCTTTTAAAAATGAATGCAATGTTTGTAAAATGTAACATATAGAGGTCAAGTACCTCGCGATGTAACCAAATGTTATTGTATTCGTTCTTATGGATTAGGACGGGTCTTTACAGCGTTTAAAAAAGATAAAGTGACACAAAGGTCGTTACAAAGTCATTATTTAAAAATAACATAAATTACAAATGCAAAAGAAAAGTTCCATGATTGAGACATCTCTAAGTAATGCAGCGGAATTCTAGCACAACAGGTCCTTAACAGCAAGTTTAAACACCAAGACAGCAAGTCTAAATAGCAGAAGCAACAAACCTCTAAACACCTGAGAAAACATGCTTAAAAACGTCAACAATAATGTTGGTGAGCTATAGTTTAAGTTATAACAGTAATGTAAGGCAGGCTACGAGATTTCAGTCTTTCAAAACAGTATGAAAAGTATATGCTTAACCGTGGGCACTTGGTAACTAACTTAACGTTTATAACCCCCTAAAAGTACACTTGGCGAGTGCGTATGTTTACGAAGTATTAAACACCCGTTAAATGCTAGCGCGACTAGCCCGAGTGGGTATGTCAAACCCTATGGATCCATATCTAAGATTCGCGTTTACCGGTTCAAAAACCAATGACTAAACGTTACCGAGCTAAGGGGAAAGTTTATGCCGTTGTATAACCCACACATATATAAAGTTTAAGTACTCGTACCTAGTATGTAAAACGTAAAAAGCGCATGTATTCTCAGTCCCAAAATAATTAAAGTAAAAAGGGATGCTATAACTCACAGTGATAAGAGCGGTAAAGTCGATAATGAATGTATGCAAGTGGTAAGTCGGTCCGAAAGGTCGTCAACCTAAGTCAAAGGTTACTAGGTCAGTATGTTATCCGCATAAGTTCTAATAGTGCATAAAATAAGTTTAAGTGTCATCATCATCATCATCATTCATCATCGTAAAAGTTAAGTAAGTTTAACAAGTATAGAGGTCGAAACAATAGGCTGAATTTGATCAGCTGCTACGGCCTCTACGTAAATCGAAAAGATGCGTAATTAGTGGCCATGGCTCCATATGGGAGTCCTATAGTTGCTGACCAATTTCCAGAATCAAAATCATCTTCGTTTGACCATGGTGACAGTTTAAGTGCGAGTAGGTCAGAAATTTCAGCACAACGTTAATAGGGTGTAGTGACTTTCGGAAGGCCATAAACCCTAAACTGTAACTCGGATTAAGACAAGGTCTAAATGTAAAATCATCTACTTGAACCGAACTAACTGAAAATCAAATTTCCAGTAGCCCAGGTGGTTTGATCAGATCCCGAAAACAGTAAGAAAGGTCCTCCGGTGGGGTTCTTAGTGCTTGATGCTCATCACGGTTCTCATTCTTGATGCTTGTAGCTTCAAGTGTACAACTCGTTAATGGGTTAGCATCACCTTGACCAAGATTCTACCATCAACACACAATATGTTAAGACCAAGTAAGAACATAACTCATTTAAGAGTCTTAGATGGATAATGAACCAAGGTTACATCATATCCTTAGTCTTAACAAAATTACAAGTTACATTTTCAACTAAAGCTACAAACTTTACCTCAATCAAACAAGTATGAACATAATCTAATTCAAATGAAGTGATGGAACCCTAAGCTAGAGAGCTTGGATCCTTTTCACACAAGTTACAAGATCACAAAGCTAGAAAGTTTGAACCTTTGGTGTTCTTGAAGATCTTGAAGCATAAAGCTTGGATCTTTAAGTTACATGAAGATTACAAACACAATTTTGAATCTTTATAATAAAATAACAAGATTAAAGTTAAAAGATATAGATCTACAAAGTAGGTGAAGATTCAAAGCTAGAAAGCTTGAATCTTCCATGTTCTTGAAGGATTCAAATCCAAGTTTGAATCTACAAGATGTAATCAAGATAAAAGCTAAAAAGCTAGACCCTTTAATGATGATTATGAATTCGAAAATGATAAGAGAAGAAGAAGAAGAAATTCAAAAACTTACAAGTTTTAGAGCGAGAAAGACTAGAGAGGAAATAAGAGAGTAAGTGTGTGTGGAATGTAAATGAGAGCAAGTGTAAAATGGATGGAATAAGGCTTGTATTTATAGGTGAATGAGGGTGAGGGTGGTGGTGATGGCCATTGGAATGGGAGGGGGACAAGGGGGACACACTTTTTCTTTTTGGTTAATGGTTGTCTAAAGTTGGTGCTTATGTTAGGATCCCATACAACATTAAGGATAATACTTGACAAAAATGCTAGCATGTTCCGTCTAATAAATGGGCATTTGTCTTACATATTAATGGGTCACTAGCTATTAATAATTGGGCTAATTAAATAGTCCACTAAATAGTGTAGGGTGGGCTAAGGTCCAACAAGGTAGAAAGTCCAACAAGACTAACTAGTAAGCATAAGTAAATTACTACGCGTAATTAAACATCCAAAAACCCAAGTAATTATTATTATAAAATAATAATTAAGATTTCGTAGTCATAATATTCTGATTACGTCAAAAGTTAAACGTGTACGCAGTACGCATTTTGTTCGTAATGTCAAGTGACACTAACGGTCATAAAGGCTTCCGGTGATCAAGTTAACAATCCTACGTACTTAAAGGCACATTTTAACACATAAATGAAAGTAAGCCATGTGTATAAAGATTCCAGAGTATAAAGTAGCACAGTACGCACAATTACGGAGTTTTGCAAAAATCACAAGGCACAAAAAACAAGTCGAAAAAGTCGGGTCGTTACATTACCCACCTGTTAATGGAAATTTCATCCTGAAATTTTAAGATGAGGTAGGTGATGGCCGCCTTAAGTCTCGCTTGAATTTGGACAATCTTCTCGGTTGTTTCATAGACTACCTCGGGTGCGGTGATTTGCTTTTCGCCTACTTCGGCCCAACAGATAGGAGAACGGCATTTGCGGCCATACAACGCTTCAAAAGGTGCGGCATTAATACTCGAATGATAACTGTTGTTGTAAGAGAATTCAGCTAGCGGCAAATGTCTCTCCCAAGCCTTTCCAAAGTCAATAACACAGGCACACAACATGTCCTCTAAAGTCTAAATCGTGCATTCGCTCTGACCGTCGGTCTGTGGGTGATATGCGGTGCTCATGTCGAGATGAGTTCCCAAGGCTTCTTGCAAAGAACGCCACAATCTAGAAGCAAAACGGGTATCGCGATCTGAGACAATCGATAAGGGCACACCATGACAGGATATAACCTCTTTGATGTATAGTTGATCTAGTCTCTACATCGTATCCATTTCCTTCATGGCTAAGAAGTGTGCAGATTTAGTAAGACGGTCAATAATAGTCCAGATGGTATCGTATCCGCCCACCATCTTTGGTAGCTTCGTAATGAAGTCCATTGTTATCCTGTCCCACTTCCATTGCGGGATTTCTAGTTGTTGAAGTAATCCAGATGGCCTTTGATGTTCGGCCTTGACTTTCGAGCAAGTCAAACACTTACCAACGTAAGTTGCAACATCCTTCTTAAGATTAGGCCACCAATACTGTTCCTTGAGATCGTGGTACTTTTTACCGGCTCCTGGATGAATCAAATATCTCGACTTGTGGGCTTCATCTAGTATAAGGCTCCGTAGATCTCCATAACTAGGTACCCAAATCCTTCCAACAAAGCATAGGAGTCCAGTCTCCTTAACCTCGAATCGTGAAACGAGAATGTTCAAGCGTTCTTGAGAAATATTCTCCTCTTTGAGAGCCTCATCTTGGGCTACTCGGATCTGGCTATTGAGATTTGAATGAATGGTGATGTTCAAGGCGCGGACATGAAGAGGTACCGTCCTCTCCTTTCGGCTCAGGGCATCGGCTACAACATTTGCCTTTCCAGGATGGTAACGAAGTTCGCAATCATAGTCGTTCAGTGTCTCGATCCATCGTCGCTGCCTCATGTTCAGTTGTTTCTGATCGAATATGTGCTGGAGGCTTTTGTGGTCGGTGAAGATGGTACTTTTAGTTCCATAAAGATAGTGTCTTCACAATTTGAGCGCAAAGACAACGGCTCCAAGTTCGAGGTCATGAGTAGTGTAGTTTTGCTCGTGAATCTTTAGTTGACGAGAAGCATAGGCAATAACCTTCGATCTTTGCATCAATACGCAACCAAAACCATTTTTCGAGGCATCACAATATACGACGAAATCATCACTGCCTTTAGGAAGAGATAAGATAGGTGCGGTGGTCAATTTCTCCTTCAAGTTTTAAAATGCTGTTTCGTGTTCGGTTTCCCACTCGAACTTCTTCCCTTTGTGAGTCAGCGTGGTCAAAGGATGTGCAATCAGAGAGAAACCTTCAATAAATCTTCGGTAGTAACCGGCAAGACCTAGAAATTGGCGGATATGAGTCGGGGTAGTGGGGGTTTCCCACTTGCTGATAGCTTCGATCTTTGCGGGATCAACTTTGATACCTTGATCACTCACAATATGACCCAGAAATTGGACTTCCTTCAATCAAAATTCACACTTAGAGAATTTGGCATAAAGTTGCTCTCGTCTCAAGAGTTCCAACACTAGTCAAAGATGTTATTCATGTTCTTCTTCACTTCGGGAATAGATGAGGATATCATCTATGAAAACGATAACGAACTTATCCAGGTATGGCTTGCATACACGATTCATGATATCCATAAATACGGCAGGTGCGTTGGTTAAACCGAATGGCATCACGAGAAACTCATAATGACCATAACGGGTTCTAAACGCAATTTTCATCACATCACTCTCCTTCACCCTCAATTGGTGATAACCGGATCGCAGATCGATCTTGGAGTAAACGCTGGATCCTTGCAGCTGATCGAAAAGATCGTCAATTCGGGGAAGGGGATATTGATTCTTAATCGTCAACTTGTTCAGCTCATGATAATCGATACACATGCGGAAAGATCCGTCCTTCTTCTTCACGAATAAAACAGGTGCGCCCCAAGCGATGAACTCGGTTGGATAAATCCACGGTCTAGCAATTCCTGCAGTTGACTCTGCAAGTCTTGCAGTTCAGAAGGTGCTAGTCAATAAGGTGCGCGAGCTACGGGTGCAGCTCCCGGTACTAGATCGATCTGGAACTCCGCTGCTCTCGGTGGTGGTAATCCAGGAAATTCTTCTGGAAAGACATCGGGAAATTCGTTCACAATTCGTACATCATTCACACTCTTCACCTCGGCTTCTAAAGTTTTCACATGTGCTAAAATAGCAAGACGTCCTTTCTTCATGATTTTTTTTGTGCTTTCATGCAACTAATGAGGTTCAGCTTCGAACTACATCTCTCTCTGTAAATAATCAATGGCTCACCATCCCCGTGTGGTATACGAAGAGATTTATCTCCACAGATAATGTCGGCCCTCACTTTGGTCAACCAGTCCATACCGACAATCACATCAAAACCTTCCAATTTGATGGGTATCAAGTCAATCTCGAAATCCACACCAGCTATATTGATAATAGCTCCTCGGCCAATTTGGTCAACTTTCTCAAGTTTTCCATTGGCTACCTCAATAAGCATACTCTCCTTTAAAGGAACTAACGACCAATCTATCTTAGAACAAAAGTGTCTACAAACATAGCTCCTATCAGCATCAGTATCAAATAGGACAGAAGCTAATAGATTGTTGATAGTGAATATACCTGTAACCAAGTCGGGGTTCTCATGGGCATCCCTTGCGTTTACATTGAAAGCTCTTCCACGCGCTGGCCCGATGTCCTTTCTTTTGTTGGGACATTTATTCCTGAAGTGGCCCTGTTGTCCGCACTCATAGCACTGCCTTGGTCCAGTAGGGTTTGTCTTCACCGTTGGGGTGGGAATCTTGCAGTCCTTACCAATATGCCCGGTCCTTTTGCACTTTTCACAGACCACATTACAGTACCCGGTATGGTGCTTATAACACCTCTTGCACTGCGGTAGAATACCCTTGTAGTTGGGGTTCGAGCTAGTGTTCGGGTTGGGGTTCCTTCCGTTATTATGCCTCTTAGCGGGGGTTTGATCATAGGCTCTCCCATTGTTGTTGTCCCACTTACGCTTCTCACCACTGGCTCCCGATTCGGATTTAGCCTTTTCCGGTTCTTTGTTGGTAATTTGGTTCATAAGGGTATGCGCCATGCGCATAGCTTTCGGGACATTGGGTGGCATAGAAGAGGTGACATTTCCCTGAATGGACTTGGGAAGTGCCCACAAGTATCGTTCCATTCTCTTAAACTCCGGGGTAACCATTGTGGGACACATCAGTGCTAATTCCAGATACCTACGGTTGTAACCATCAAGATCGTATCCCACAACCTTCAACTCCCAGAACTCTACCTCCATTTTCTGTATCTCTGTTCTGGGGCAGTACTCTTCGATCATGGCTCCCTTAAATTCTTCTCAAGGAGTAGCATAAGCCTCGTCAATACCTTTGTCCTGAGCAAGTGTGTTCCACCAGGTTAGGGCGCCGTCCGACAGCGTACAGGAGGCATACTTGGTTTTATTCGTCTCTGAGCAGTTGCTTACACGGAACACAGCTTCTAGTTTCTTAAACCACCTAGTCAATCCAACTGGCCCCTCAGTACCACTAAAGTTGTGGGGCTTGCAACTTTGAAACTCCTTATATGTACACCCGTTATGAATGGGCTGGTTAACTGGTGGAGTTTGCGGGTTGATTTCCGCAATAGCTGCGGCTACTCTTTCAGCAATCATTTCCTCAATTTGTGCTGCTGTGGGCGCTGCTCTTCCGTTTACCATTGCTCTACTAAACAAAAATTTTGACTTAAGTCAAAATCCAGCATTTAATAAATAATAATATAGTATATGGCAACTAACATGGAATCAACGCAACACATGTTAACTAAGTAATGCAACTAGATACGGATACCATAGCAACATCATACAGTAATGTAATTAGAACACCGTACAAAAAGTAAACAACACTAAGTTCCATTCATTAATAAGAAGTTGCATACATCCGCATAGGTTCATACAATACATGAGTAAAACATGAAACTATAAACGAGATTACATAATGAGTTCTACTACAATGCCCTATGGTGACGGTGGGTAAAGGATGTCCATTACGTGGGACATCTGGTGTGATGATCGCTCCAAATCCATATGGACGAACACGTCATTAATTGATTTCATTGCGAGGTATTTGACCACTATATGATACGTTTTGTAAACATTGCATTCTTTTGAAAAGGCACACCATAAATGAATATTTAAATCAAAGGTTTTCGACATATGATGATTTCTACATATAGACAATCAACGTATATAATAGTTTACAATAGTACTTCCGTTGATAATGCAGTCAAAATAAGGTACATGATGATGAATTGGTAAATGCAACGTTTTCTTGAAAAATATGCCATATAAGACCTCATGCACATAGCTTGTCTATCATATAAGCAAACAGCAGAAGACTTCTAAGGAACCTGAGAATAAACATACTAACAAGTGTCAACATAAAGGTTGGTGAGTTCATAGTTTGTATGTTTTGCATAATCTGTATATAAAGATGGATCACAAGATTTCAGTTGTTTCATCCAGAAATGTTTATCAAAATATTCTACATAACAGAGCACCCTGATAACTAAACTTTAACGTTATAATGATAAATACCCCATTCATTTTAATACACGCAAACCAACGTGTCCTAAACTCAAATAACACACGTCCTTTAAAAGGCTAGCGCTCTAGCTCGGACGGGGAAGTCAAGCCCTATGGATCCATATACTGTTATTCGCGCCCACCAGTCCACATCCTATGTACTGGCAGTTACTAGTTACCAAAGCTAAGGGATTTTCGGTTTAAACTCAGTGTAGAATTAAGTATGTACTTGTATCCATTGCGTTTAAATAATTTGCATGTATTCTCAGCCCAAAAATAAAGATTGCAAAAGAAATTAAAAAGGGATCATATGAAACTCACCTTAGCAGCACATAAAATTGTTCATCGTAATGTGACCGAAACTCGGTATATCAAATAATTGTAGATCTCAACCTAGAGAACATATGTTGGTCAATAAATGTCTATCAAGCTAGGTCAGGTCATAGTGTATCACAATCCTAATGCTCGAAATTGACATACAAAAGTTATTCAAAGTTGTTTCAAAAAGTCAATTTTGACAATAGTTCAACAAACGAGACGTACCTTATATAAGGATTCATTTACTCGGTTGGTAATATTCAAAAATCCATTTTATCAATCTCGTAAACAAGTTGTTTAAGTATAAATTGCAGATTCAAAAAGCAATTCCAATTAATGTCAATTATAATTCAGTTGACCATATCTTTTGATTCGTTCCTCGAAACTATTCGATATCTAAATGAAAAGTTATTGATTTTTCGCCAGCTTTCCAAAAACATGTATATCATATACCTTTTACCCGTAATATATGTATTTAATTCGTGATTTATTATAAATTATTTAACGACGAAATTTAGCATACAAGCATGTATAAATATATACACTAGAGCACTAGTATGTATACACTATTAATTTATAAAATATAAAATATAAAGCTTACGTATTAATATTGAGATTCAATATTGTAGAAAAGTACGTAGACATAACGGAGATGATAACCACTAAGTTTGATTCACAATTATACCCCCAAACATTACCCATATCCTCCTTGGCAATAACCCATAATTTCCTTAGCTTTAATTCACTCGAAAATCATTTTTGAAATCGTTTGAACATGACCTCGTCGTAGTATTTTATGTATAATACTAATAAAAATAATATTAATAGTACTGATAATAATAAGATTAATATTAATATTAATCTTTAATAATAATAATTATAATAATTATAATAATAATATTAATAATAATAATAATAATAATAATATAAATAATATAAATATTACGGAGTATATATCTATATCTGTGTAAGTGTGTGTGATGTTCGAGCAAAACAATTGAATTTATAGTACCTTTTCTGAAAAAGCACCCCATGCGATCGCATGGGATTTGTGCTTCAAGGCCATGCGATCGCATGGCCCTCTGATCCAGCTCACAAACTTTTAACTTTTTGTTTGTCGACATAATTTTATATAATATATATAATATATTTAATTTATATAATTAATTATATATTATATTAAATTCACATGCATAGTTGACTTGTAATTTTTGTTCCGATAAGTCGTACGTCATCACTCGACTTATGTCCCGGTTCTGGTTTTTCAAATGTCCTTTCGTACGCTAAGAAAACTTGTATTTTACATTTCGTGTCACGTACCTTTGTCAAAATATAGCTTTAAATTATCCCTAAACTATACCACTCAAAGTATATCTTAAACTTTTGAGTATTTTGATCATTTACTTCTATAAATCATCGTCTAGCTATTTGTTAATATATATATAATAACAATTCGTTTTTATGACCAAGTTAATATTATATTTTAT
Source organism: Rutidosis leptorrhynchoides (assembly GCF_046630445.1). NCBI lineage: Eukaryota > Viridiplantae > Streptophyta > Magnoliopsida > Asterales > Asteraceae > Rutidosis > Rutidosis leptorrhynchoides. The sequence continues at coordinate 233,349,086 of NC_092343.1, read as the reverse complement.
CGTATTGTTAAATATATATTTTCGATATTAATAAACACGTTTTAAAATACATATCGCAAGTTATTCATATATCTAATTCCAACAGTTGATATTCCTTATTATTGTATGTGTCCAAATTACGTTATTTAAACAAACACTTTACCATTTATTCCGAATACCGTTAAGAATGAATGATTTCCCAAATCAACGTGGACCTTACAACAGAGACCCGTAATAATATCATAATCCTTAAGGGACTCAATAATTATCTTTTAATTCAATCGTTTGGCATAATCTTTTAACTCTGTATCTAAATATATCAATCAGATAATCAAACCAATAAGTTTAATACACAGTATCATATACTCAACACTTTGTTACGTTTTCAAGTTATGGTATATATATGTATCTATTTACCTATAATTGTTCGCGAATCGTTGAGAACGATCGAAAGGTATTTGAATAGTTCAAAAATTTTGAGATTCAACTTTACAGACTTTGCTTATCGTGTCGGAAACGTTAAAGATTAAGTTTAAATTTGGTCAAAAATTTTTGGGTCATCACAGTACCTACCCGTTAAAGAAATTTCGTCTCGAAATTTGAGTGAGGTCGTCATGGCTGACAATAAAAATGTTTTCATGACGAATATGAGTTGGTAAATAGAATTTTATCACCATTGAATAATACGGATAAAACAATCCGATTACTCGAAGCGTATGAGAGAAGTTATCGTAATAGAGTGAAATGGAGAATAGAGATTCGTCTTATCTCTTGATGTAGTAACGATTGATTTCCAGAATTTAAGGAATAGAAAATCTTCATAATTTAAATAAGATTTGATTCTTCAGAATTTAAGGAAATTAGGATTTCCTTTGATTAAATACGTAATCTGCCTCGATTGCTATGTCTGATATTTTGCTATAAATTAACCTCTTCCGTTTCATTTATTTTCACCACTCCTATAATCTTCTTTCTTATTTCATACTTACAAAAGATTTGTGAAAATGCTTCATCCAGTTCTGATTCTTGATATTTTCTTGGCTATCATATCATACATTCTTCTTTTTCATCTGCCACCAGAGGAGGTTATTTTCTTCTACTATTACCTTGGGGTTATATTGTTTTTCATTCTCCCGTGTCTTTATATTGCTATACGCATTGATATACACGGTTTGTAATTTCAGGGTTGTTTTCGGGCTTTATATTTTCCATTATATTTCGGAGCTTCATGCTTTTGTTTTCTCCTCCCGACTTTAAGTCAAGCGAATAATGGTCCAAAATTCGTAGGTATGGATTTTGAAATGAACATAATTAATGTTCTAAGAAAGAAACGGTAATGGCACAATCTGACTTGTCAAATTACCAAAATACCTCGAAAAAGACCGAATCATCAAGAAAAATATTTTCTTGATATGTTTAGAGGTTAAATAGAATGAAAGAGTTATGTAACATGGTTCATGATGAGGGTATGATCTGTGAACCTTTATCACGTTCCATTAGAAACTCAGCATGACTTATTATAATATAATCACGTTGATCAAGTGTCATTATATTATACTAACTCATGCTTCAATTCCCAACACTACTTCAAAAACATCCATTTTTTGAAATTTTCAGAAATTAGAAACTAAAATAGTTTCTTTTATGATGTAACACAGATAGCGTGAAGAGATAAATGATTTCAGATAAGAATAGTTATGAAAATATCTTCAAAAATATGGAGGATATTTTTAATGGAAGATACGATGATATCTTAGAATTTCTAATATCAGAGGATGATGCGGAAAATCTGTCTGTGAATGTTTAGAATAAGAAGTAAGATTCTTACTAATGGTTTCAGCAGACACTGAATCATTTGGATTCTTTGAAGGTAGATTTCGTCCTTGTGATTTGTCTACAGCTTCCTTCATACTTTGCTCAACCCGTTTTCCAGTTTCAAACCTTCTATTTTTCTGTGCTTTTCCAACACACTACTCTTTATCATCAAACTTTCGACTGTTAAAGTCGTTTATAGTTTTTGCTGCTTCTCAGCATTTTTCCAAAATTCGTAGAACTAGTTTCGTAGTTTGGGGTGTTTTTTAGAAACTTCACATTCGAAGTATGTAAGTCTAGAAGATAGATGTTATATATATATATATATATATATATATATATATATATATATATATATATATATATATATATATATATATATATATAACTGTTGTCGTAGAAAATGCTGCGAGATTCAAAATACTGATTGCTAATTCCCGGTGGTTGGTATGGAAATTATTGTTACAAGATGTGGATGAGTACATGATAGGGTTTCAATGAGTATAAGAATTTTTCGAAAGGTCAAGGATTAATAAAGTTGTTTGGTAAATTTACTGCTAATGTGGCGGAACATGAAAGGTTCCCCAGTAACAAAACGCATATATCAAGGTTACAATAAGGCTTAATCTGAAAAGTTAAAGTTGACTGGTTGGAAGTGTGATAAAACTGGATATTTTGAAAAGAAATTGCAAGATTATTTTCGGTAATAACAATGCTAAAGGATCTTTCACCGTTTTGAAGTCAAAGTATAGCGTTGAAAGATGTAGAGATCTAAGAATGATGTCACTTGTTAAATCTTGACTTGAATTCTGCTCTGTCAATATCAGAATATGTAATTGAATTTGTATGGAAACTATTGTATATCGCTGTGAGCATAGTTAATAATTTTTGAATCAAAATTAAAGAATGTACAGTGTAACATATTAATTCTGAAATTATATATTTCTCGGGTATTACCTACCCGTTAAAGATTTCACAATTAATACTTTGTACAAAAGAATTTTTATTACCGTCTTTATGAAAATATATGTATGTATATTTTCTTCAGATGTAACACAGATTTAATGAGTAAATGTCATATTAAGCTCATTTAATTTTCAGCTTGACTTAGAAATGATTAATCTCTAAAACATTAAAGATTACATAATCTTTGCGGAGTATTTCACTAATGTAATCGATACTTCATTATTTATTCTTATTGATATTCCTCGGTGAAGGATGTTGGTGCTCGTGGAATTTTTGTGAAGCTTACAAGGCACAGATGATGTTTTCTGAAAAGTTTCGAGTATATTGAAATTGAAAATGTAAAATCAATTATGTAATTGATTAATACACTTGGTTTATTATGAAATGGAATTCATGGAGTTGAAACGGAGATTGTAGTTAACAATGGTTAAGTTGTTAAGGAAGGATGTACATCATTGCATATTAGTAATATGAACTAACCGAGTAGTACCTACCAGTTAAGATTCACACGTAATAGCTTAGTACGAAAATATTTATTTTGATTTCAAAATTCATATATATTAAATATACATAAAATTTCTTCAGGGGAAATGAGTTAATACTTCATCGGTTATTGTTGCTGGTATTTCTTGGTAACTACGATGCGTATGACGTTGATGCTCGTGGAACAGATTGTGAAGTTGAGGTTTGCGATGCGGATGTTGTTGGTGGTGGTAATGGTACTGTTGGTGTTGTTGTCGGTGGTACTGTTGATGCCGGTGATGCTGCTGGTGTTTGTAACCTTTGCACCATATTCTCCAAAGCCACTACCCGAGCACGAAGCTCGTTGACTTCTTCTACTACACCGAGATGATTGGCGGTTCGAATGAGCGGATGAATAAGATCCAGAATTTGAGATAGTATATTATCGTGACGAGATACTCTGGAAATAAGAGTGAAAATGGTGTCTCGAACAGGTTCGCCGGTAAGTGCTTCAGGTTCTTCGCCAAGAGGGCAATGTGGTGGATGAAAGGGATCGCCTTCTTCTTGTCTCCAATAATTAAGTAGGCTATAAACCCATCTACAATTCATCCAGAATAGATGATGGCTAATTGGTTGATCCATTCCGGTTACACTGTCTTCGGAATTCAGGTGAATATCCATATCGGAATAGCTGTCAGAGTTTGAACTAGATACGGGATCCATCTTGTATAATTAGGGAGATGATTTTTGATATGAATTAGATTATATAATTTAGTTTGGTATTCTTCAATACATAATTTACATATGTATATATAATACCAAATTCCATAAATCACGGAGAAATTTTCGAAAGATATCAGGAAAAGTTTACAGTATCAGATACGCTAAGATATGAATTTTTGTCTATACACTATTTATACAATAAATGCAGGAAAACGTGTCTAGACTTAAGAATGATAAGCATGTAATTTTCGACAAGAAATGATAAGCAAAACTTTTAACATGCAGACACGGTCGAAGTCCAGACTTACTAATGCATCTTAACAACTATCAGTTAGACACATTGTGAGGTATTTGACATCTTAACAACGATCGCTCCAAATGCATATGGACGAACACGTCATTCATTGATTTCATTGTGAGGTATTTGACCTCTATATGATACGTTTTGTAAACATTGCATTCTTTTGAAAAGGCACACCATAAATGAATATTTAAATCAAAGGTTTTCGACATCTGATGATTTCTACATATAGACAATCACCGTATATAATAGTTTACAATAGTACTTCCGTTGACAATGCAATCAAAATAAGGTACATGATGATGAATTGGTGAATGCAACGTTTTCTTGAAAAATATGCCATATAAGACTCCATGCACATAGCTTTTCTATCATATAAGCAAACAGCGGAAGACTTCTAGGGAACCTGAGAATAAACATGCTAACAAGTGTCAACACAAAGGTTGGTGAGTTCATAGTTTGTATGTTTCGCATAATCTGTATATAAAGAAGGATCACAAGATTTTAGTTGTTTCATCCAGAAACGTTTATCAAAATATTCTACATAACAGAGCACCTTGGTAACTAAACTTTAACGTTATAATGATAAATACCCCATTCGTTTTAATACACGCAAACCAACGTGTCCTAAACTCAATTAACACATGTCCGTTAAAAGGCTAGCGCTCTAGCTCGGACGGGGATGTCAAGCCCTATGGATCCATATACTGTTATTCGCGCCCACCAGTCCACATCCTATGTACTGGAAGTTACTAGTTACCAAAGCTAAGGGATTTTCAGTTTAAACTCAGTGTAGAATTAAGTATGTACTTGTATCCATTGCGTTTAAATAATTTGCACGTATTCTCAGCCCAAAAATATAGATTGCAAAAGCAATTAAAAAGGGATCATATGAAACTCACCTTAGCAGCACATAAAGTTGTTCATCGTAATGTGACCGAAACTCGGTATATCAAATAATCGTAGATCTCAACCTAGAGAACATATGTTGGTTAATAAATGTCTATCAAGCTAGGTCAGGTCATAGTGTATCACAATCCTAATGCTCAAAATTGACATACAAAAGTTATTCAAAGTTGTTTCAAAAAGTCAATTTTGACAATAGTTTAACAAACGAGACGTACCTTATATAAGGATTCATTTACTCGGTTGGTAATATTCAAAAATCCATTTTATCAATCTCGTAAACAAGTTGTTTATTAATTGCAGATTCAAAAACCAATTCCAATTAATGTCAATTATAATTCAGTTGACCATATCTTTTGATTCGTTCCTCGAAACTATTCGATATCTAAATGAAAAGTTATTGATTTTTCGCCAGCTTTCCGAAAACATGTATATCATATACCTTTTACCCGTAATATATGTATTTAATTCGTGATTTATTATAAACTGTTTAACGACAAAATTTAGCATACAAGCATGTATAAATATATACACTCGAGCACTAGTATGTATACACTATTAATTTATAAAATATAAAATATAAATGCTTACATATTAATATTGAGATTCAATATTGTAGAAAAGTACGTAGACGTAACGGAGATGATAAACACTAAGTTTGATTCAAAATTATACCCCCAAACATTACCCATATCCTCCTTGGCAATAACCCATAATTTCCTTAGCTTTAATTCACTCGAAAATCATTTTTGAAATCGTTTGAACATGACCTCGTCGTAGTATTTTATGTATAATACTAATAAAAATAATATTAATACTACTGATAATAATAAGATTAATATTAATATTAATCTTTAATAATAATTATTATAATAATTATAATAATAATATTAATAATAATAATAATAATAATAATAATATAAATAATATAAATATTACGGAGTATATATCTATATCTGTGTAAGTGTGTGTGATGTTCGAGTAAAACAATTGAATTTATAGTACCTTTTCTGAAAAAGCACCCCATGCGATCGCATGGGATTTGTGCTTCAAGGCCATGCGATCGCATGGCACTCTGATCCAGCTCACAAACTTTTAACTTTTTGTTTGTCGACATAATTTTATATAATATATATAATATATTTATTTTATATAATTAATTATATATTATATTCAATTCACATGCATAGTTGACTTGTAATTTTTTTTCCGATAAGTCGTACGTCATCACTCGACTTATGTCCCGGTTTCGGTTTTTCAAATGTCCTTTCGTACGCTGAGAAAACTTGTATTTTACATTTCGTGTCACGTACCTTTGTCAAAATATAGCCTTAAAGTATCCCTAAACTATACCACTCAAAGTATATCTTAACTTTCGAGTATTTTGATCATTTACTTCTATAAATCATCGTCTCGCTATTTGTTAATATATATATA